>NC_064645.1:89320793-89625246 GCF_023864345.2 Schistocerca serialis cubense
TCTTATTGACGATGAAACACAGAAATTGCATCCGATTTTAATACAAAAGGCACAATGCCGACTTAAGTAAAAGAGGACTGACACTCTAACTCTCTACGATTTGAACCTCTCCTGTGAGTCCAGGTTTGGATTCCGGTGCTTCACTTCAGGTTTACTGTATCTCTTGGACCTTCTTATTGACGATGAGACACAGAAACTGCATCCGAATTTAATACAAAAGGCACAATGCCGACTTAAGTACAAGAGGACTGACACGCTAACTTTCGATGATTTGAACCTCTCCTGTGAGTCCAGTTTTAGAATCCGATGCTTCAATTCAGGTTTACTGTATCCCTTGGAGCTTCTTATTGACGATGAAACACAGAAATTGCATCCGAATTTAATACAAAAGGCACAATGCCGACTTAAGTACAAGAGGACTGACACTCTAACTTTCTATGATTTGAACCTCTCGTGTGAGCCCAGTTTGAGATTCCGATGCTTCACATCAGGTTTACTGTATCTCTTGGACCTTCTTATTGATGATGAAACACAGAAATTACATCCGAATTCAATACAAAAGGCACAATACCGACATAAGTACAAGAGGACTGTCACTCTAACTCTCTATGATTAGACCATCTCCTGTGAGTAAAGTTTTAGATTCCGATGCTTCACTTCAGGTTTACTGTATCCCTTGGACCTTCTTATTGACGATGAAACACAGAAATTGCATCCAAATTTAATACAAAATGCACAATGCCGACTTAAGCACAAGAGGACTGACACTCTAACTCTCGACGATTTGAACCTCTCCTGTGAGGCCAGTTTTAGATTCCGATGCTTCAATTCAGGTTTACTGTATTCCTTGGACCTTCTTATTGACGATGAATCACAGAAATTGCATCCGAATTTAATACAAAAGGCACAATGCCGACTTAACTACAAGAGGACTGATCCTCTAACTCTCTACGATTTGAACCTCTCCAGTGAGACCAGTTTTAGATTCCGATGCTTCAATTCAGGTTTACTGTATCCCTTGGACCCTCTTATTGACGAAGAATCACAGAAATTGCATCCGAATTTAATACAAAAGGCACAATGCCGACTTAAGTACAAGAGGACTGACACTCTAACTCTCTACGATTTGAACCTCTCCTGTGAGTCCAGTTTTAGATTCCGATGCTTCACTTCAGGTTTACTGTATCACTTGGACCTTCGTATTGACGATGAAACACAGAAATTGCATCCGAATTTAATACAAAAGGCACAATGCCGACTCAAGTACAAGAGGACTGACACTCTAACTTTCGATGATTTGAACCTTTCCTGTGAGTCCAGTTTTAGATTCCGATGCTTCAATTCAGGTTTACTGTATCCCTTGGACCTTCCTATTGACGATGGAACATAGAAATTGCATCCCAATGTAATACAAAAGGCACAATGCCGACTTAAGTACAAGAGGACTGACACTGTAACTTTCTATGATTTGAACCTCTCCTATGATTCCAGTATTAGATTCTGATGTTTCACTTCAGGTTTACTGTATCACTTGGACCTTCTTATTGACGATGAAACACAGAAATTGCATCCGAATTTAATACAAAAGGCACAATGCCGACTTAAGTACAAGAGGACTGACACTCTAACTCTCTATGGTTTGAACCTCTCCTGTGAGTCCAGTCTTAGATTCCGATGCTTCGCTTCAGGTTAACTCTATCCCTTGGACCTTCTTAATGACGATGAAACACAGAAATTTCATCAGAAATTAATACAAAAGGCACAATGCCGACTTAAGTACAAGTGACTGACACTCTAACTTTCTATGATTTGAACCACTCCTGTGAGTCCAGTTTAAGATTCCGATGCTTCACTTCAGGTTTACTGTATCCTTTGGACCTTCTTAATGACGATGAAACACAGAAATTGCATCCGAATTTAATACAAAAAGCACAATGCCGACTTAAGTACAAGAGGACTGACACTCTAACTCTCTACGATTTGAACCTTTCCTGTGAGTCCAGGTTTGGATTCCGATGCTTCACTTCAGGTTTTCTGTATCCCTTGGACCTTCTTATTGACGATGAAACACAGAAATTGCATTCGAATTTAATACAAAAGGCACAATGCCGACTTAAGTACTAGATGACTGACACTGTAACTTTCTATGATTTGAACCTCTCGTGTGAGCCCAGTTTGAGATTCCAATGCTTCTCATCAGGTTTACTGTATCCCTCGGACCTTCTTATTCACGATGAAACAGAGAAATTGCATCCAAATTTAATAGAAAAGGCACAATGCCGACTTAAGCACAAGAGGACTGACACTCTAACTCGCGGCGATTTGAACCTCACCTGTGAGTCCAGTTTTAGATTCCGATGCTTCAATTCACGTTTACTGTATACCTTGGACCTTCTTATTGACTATGAATCACAGAAATCGCATCCGAATTTAATACAAATGGCACAATGCCGACTTAAGTACAAGAGGACTGTCACTCTAACTCTCTACGATTTGAATCTCTCCAGTGAGACCAGTTTTAGATTCCGATGCTTCACATTAGTTTTACTGTATCTCTTGGACCTTCTTATTGATGATGAAACACAGAAATTACATCCGAATTCAATACAAAAGGCACAATGCTGACTTAAGTACAAGAGGACTGACACTCTAACTTTCTATGATTTTAACCTCTCGTGTGAGCCCAGTTTGAGATTCCGATGCTTCACATCAGGTTTACTGTATCTCTTGGACCTTCTTATTGATGATGAAACACAGAAATTACATCCGAATTCAATACAAAAGGCACAATACCGATTTAAGTACAAGAGGGCTGACTCTCTCACTCTCTATGAATTGAACATCTCCTGTGAGTCCAGTTTTAGATTCCGATGTTTCACTTCAGGTTTGCTGTATCCCTTGCACCTTCTTATTCACGATGAAACACAGAAATTGCATCCAAATTAAATCCAAAAGGCACAATGCCGACTTAAGCACAAGTGGACTGACACTCTAACTCTCGACGATTTGAACCTCTCCTGTGAGTCCAGTTTTAGATTCCGATGCTTCAATTCAGGTTTACTGTATACCTTGGACCTTCTTATTGACGATGAATCACAGAAATTGCATCCGAATTTAATACAAAAGGCACAATGCCGACTTAAGTACAAGAGGACTGACACTCTAACTCTCTACGATTTGAACCTCTCCTGTGAGTCCAGTTTGAGATTCCGATGCTTCACTTCAGGTTTACTGGGTCCCTTGGACCTTCTTATTGAGGATGAAACACCGAAATTGCATCTAAATTTAATACAAAAGGTACTATGCCGACTTAAGTACAAGAGGACTGACACTCTAACTTTCTATGATTTGAACCTCTCCTGTGAGTCCAGTTTTAGATTCTGTTGCTTCACATCAGGTTTACTGTATATCTTGGACCTTCTTATTGATGATGAAACACAGAAATTACATCCGAATTCAATACGAAAGGCACAATACCGACTTAAGTACAAGAGGACTGACACTCTAACTCTCGACGATTTGAACCTCTCCTCTGAGTCCAGTTTTAGATTCCGATGCTTCAATTCAGTTTTACTGTATCCCTTGGACCTTCTTATTGACGATGAATCACAGAAATTGCATCCGAATTTATTACAAAAGGCACAATGCCAACTTAAGTACAAGAGGACTGACACTCTAACTCTCTACGATTGAACCTCTCCTGTGAGTCCAGTTTTAGATTCCGATGCTTCACTTCAGGTTTACTGTGTCCCTTGGACCTTCTTATTGAGGATTAAACACCGACATTGCATCTCAATTTAATACAAAATGCACAATACCGACTTAAGTACAAGAGGACTGACACTCTAATTTTCATTGATTTGAACCTCTCCTGTGAGTCCAGTTCTAGATTCCGATGTTTCACATCTGGTTTACTGTATCTCTTGGACCTTCTTATTGATAATGAAGCACAGGAATTACATCCGAATTCAATACGAAAGGCACAATTACGATTAAGTACAAGAGGACTGACACTCTAACTCTCTATGATTTGAACCTCTCCTGTGAGTCCAGTTTTAGATTCCGATGCTTCACTTCAGGTTTACTGTATCCCTTGGACCTTCTTATTGACGATGAAACACAGAAATTGAATCCGAATTTAATACAAAAGGCACAATGCCGACTCAAGTACAAGAGGACTGACACTCTAACTTTCGATGATTTGAACCTCACCTGTGGGTCCAGTTTTAGATTCCGATGCTTCAATTCAGGTTTACTGTATCCCTTGGACCTTCCTATTGACGATGAAACACAGAAATTGCATCCCAATGTAATACCAAAGGCACAATGCCGACTTAAGTACAAGAGGACTGACACTGTAACTTTCTATGATTTGAACCTTTCGTGTGAGCCCAGTTTGAAATTCCAATGCTTCTCATCAGGTTTACTGTATCCCTCGGACCTTCTTATTCACGATGAAACACAGAAATTGCATCCAAATTTAATACAAAAGGCACAATGCCGACTTAAGCACAAGAGGACTGACACTCTAACTCGCGGCGATTTGAACCTCTCCTGTGAGTCCAGTTTTAGATTCCGATGCTTCAAGTCACGTTTACTGTATTCCTTGGACCTTCTTATTGACTATGAATCACAGAAATCGCATCCGAATTTAATACAAAAGGCACAATGCCGACTTAAGTACAAGAGGACTGTCACTCTAACTCTCTACGATTTGAATCTCTCCAGTGAGACCAGTTTTAGATTCCGATGCTTCACATCAGTTTTACTGTATCTCTTGGACCTTCTTATTGATGATGAAACACAGAAATTACATCCGAATTCAATACAAAAGGCACAATGCTTACTTAAGTACAAGAGGACTGACACTCTAACTTTCTATGATTTTAACTTCTTGTGTGAGCCCAGTTTGAGATTCCGATGCTTCACATCAGGTTTACTGTATCTCTTGGACCTTCTTCTTGATGATGAAACACAGAAATTACATCCGAATTCAATACAAAAGGCACAATACCGATTTAAGTACAAGAGGGCTGACTCTCTATCTCTCTATGACTTGAACATCTCCTGTGAGTCCAGTTTTAGATTCCGATGTTTCACTTCAGGTTTACTGTATCCCTTGGACCTTCTTATTCACGATGAAACACAGAAATTGCATCCAAATTAAAATACAAAAGGCGCAATGCCGACTTAAGCACAAGAGGACTGACACTCTAACTCTCGACGATTTGAACCTATCCTGTGAGTCCAGTTTTAGATTCCGATGCTTCAATTCAGGTTTACTGTATACCTTGGAACTTCTTATTGACGATGAATCACAGAAATTGCATCGGAATTTAATACAAAAGGCACAATGCCGACTTAAGTACAAGAGGACTGACACTCTAACTCTCTACGATTTGAACCTCTCCTGTGAGTCCAGTTTTAGATTCCGATGCTTCACTTCAGGTTTACTGGGTCCCTTGGAACTTCTTATTGAGGATGAAACACCGAAATTGCATCTAAATTTAATACAAAAGGCACAATGCCGACTTAAGTACAAGAGGACTGACACTCTAACTTTCTATGATTTGAACCTCTCCTGTGAGTCCAGTTTTAGATTCTGTTGCTTCACATCAGGTTTACTGTATATCTTGGACCTTCTTATTGATGATGAAACACAGAAATTACATCCGAATTCAATACGAAAGGCACAATACCGACTTAAGTACAAGAGGACTGACACTCTAACTCTCGACGATTTGAACCTCTCCTCTGAGTCCAGTTTTAGATTCCGATGCTTCACTTCAGGTTTACTGTATCCCTTGGACCTTCTTATTGACGATGAAACACAGAAATTGCATCCGAATTTAATACAAAAGGCACAATGCCGACTCAAGTACAAGAGGACCGACACTCTAACTTTCGATGATTTGAACCTCTCCTGTGGGTCCAGTTTTAGATTCCGATGCTTCAATTCAGGTTTACTGTATACCTTGGACCTTCCTATTGACGATGAAACACAGAAATTGCATCCCAATGTAATACAAAAGGCACAATGCCGACTTAAGTACAAGAGGACTGACACTGTAACTTTCTATGATTTGAACGTCTCCTATGAGTCCAGTTTTAGATTCCGATGCTTCACTTCAGGTTTACTGTATCACTTGGACTTTTTTATTGTCGATGAATCACAGAAATTGCATCCGAATTTAATACAAAAGGCACAATGCCGACTTAAGTACAAGAGGACAGACACTCTAAGTTTCTATGATTTGAACCTCTCCTGTGAGTCCAGCTTTTGATTCCGATGCTTCACTTCAGGTTTACTGTATCCCTTGGACCTTCTTATTGACGATGAAACACAGAAATTGCATCCAAATTTAATACAAAAGAACAATGCCGACTTAAGTACAAGAGGACTGACACTCTAACTTTCGATGATTTGAACCTCTCCTGTGGGTCCAGTTTTAGAATCCGATGCTTCACTTCAGGTTTACTGTATCCCTTGGACCTTCTTATTGACGATGAAACACAGAAATTACATCCGAATTTAATACAAAAGGCACAATGCCGACTTAAGTACAAGAGGACTGACACTCCAACTCTCTATGGTTTGAACCTCTCCTGTGAGTCCAGTCTAAGATTCCGATGCTTCGCTTCAGGTTTACTCTATCCCTTGGACCTTCTTATTGACGATGAAACACAGAAATTTCATCAGAAATAATTACAAAAGGCACAATGCCGACTTAAGTACAAGAGGAATGACACTCTAACTTTCTATGATTTGAACCACTCCTGTGAGTCCAGTTTAAGATTCCGATGCTTCACTTCAGGTTTACTGTATCCCTTTGACCTTCTTAATGACGATGAAACACAGAAATTGCATCCGAATTTAATACAAAAGGCACAATGCCGACATAAGTACAAGAGGACTGACACTCTAACTCTCTACGATTTGAACCTCTCCTGTGAGTCTAGGTTTGGATTCTGATGCTTCACTTCAGGTTTACTTTATCCCTTGGACCTTCTTATTGACGATGAAACACAGAAATTGCATCCGAATTTCATACAAATGGCACAATGCCGACTTAAGTACAAGAGGACTGACACTCTAACTTTCTATGATTTGAACCTTTCGGGTGAGCCCAGTTTGAGATTCCGATGCTTCACATCAGGTTTACTGTATCTCTTGGAACTTCTTATTGATGATGAAACACAGAAATTACATCCGAATTCAATACAAAAGGCACAATACCGACTTAAGTACAAGAGGACTGACACTCTAACTCTCTATGATTTGAACAACTCCTGTGAGTCCAGTTTTAGATTCCGATGCTTCACTTCAGGTTTACTGTATCCCTTGGACCTTCTTATTCTCGATGAAACACAGAAATTTCATCCAAATTTAATACAAAAGGCACAATGCCGACTTAAGCACAAGAGGACTGACACTCTAACTCGCGGCGATTTGAACCTCTCCTGTGAGTCCAGTTTTAGATTCCGATGCTTCAATTCAGGTTTACTGTATCCCTTGGACATTCTTATTGACGATGAAACACAGAAATTGCATCCATATTTAATACAAAAGGCACAATGCCGACTTAAGCACAAGAGGACTGACACTCTAACTCGCGGCGATTTGAACCTCTCCTGTGAGTCTAGTTTTAGATTCCGATGCTTCAATTCAGGTTTACTGTATTCCTTGGACCTTCTTATTGACTATGAATCACAGAAATCGCATCCGAATTTAATACAAAAAACACAATGCCGACTTAAGTACAAGAGAACTGACACACTAACTCTCTACGATTTGAACCTCTCCAGTGAGACCAGTTTTAGATTCCGATGCTTCACATCAGGGTCACTGTATCTCTTGGACCTTCTTATTGATGATGAAACACAGAAATTACATCCGAATTTAATACAAAAGGCACAATGCCGACTTAAGTACAAGAGGACTGACACTCTAACTTTCTATGATTTGAACCTCTCGTGTGAGCCCAGTTTAAGATTCCGATGCTTCACATCAGGTTTACTGTATCTCTTCGACCTTCTTATTGATGATGAAACACAGAAATTACATCCGAATTCAATACAAAAGGCACAATACCGACTTAAGCACAAGAGGACTGACACTCTAACTCTCTATGATTTGAACATCTCCTGTGAGTCCAGTTTTAGATTTCGATGCCTCACTTCAGGTTTACTGTATCCCTTGGACCTTCTTATTCTCGATGAAACACAGAAATTGCATCCAAATTTAATACATAAGGCACAATGCCGACTTAAGCACAAGAGGACTGACACTTTAACTCTCGACGATTTGAACCTCTCCTGTGAGTCCAGTTTCAGATTCCGATGCTTCAATTCAGGTTTACTGTATCCCTTGGACCTTCTTATTGACGATGAATCACAGAAATTGCATCCGAATTTAATACAAAAGGCACAATGCCGACTTAAGTACAAGAGGACTGACACTCTAACTCTCTACGTTTTGAACCTCTCATGTGAGTCCAGTTTTAGATTCCGATGCTTCACTTCAGGTTTACTGTGTCACTTGGACCTTCTTATTGAGGATAAAACACAGAAATTGCATCTACATTTAATACAAAAGGCACAATGCCGACTTGAGTACAAGAGGACTGACACTCTAACTTTCTATGATTTGAACCTCTCCTGTGAGTCCAGCTTTAGATTCCTATGCTTCACTTCAGGTTTACTGTATCCCTTGGACATTCTTATTCTCGATGAAACACAGAAATTGCATCCAAATTTAATACAAAAGGCACAATGCCGACTTAAGCACAAGAGGACTGACACTCTAACTCGCGGCGATTTGAACCTCTCCTGTGAGTCCAGTTTTAGATTCCGATGCTTCAATTCAGGTTTACTGTATCCCTTGGACATTCTTATTGACGATGAAACACAGAAATTGCATCCAAATTTAATACAAAAGGCTCAATGCCGACTTAAGTACAAGAGGACTGACACTCTAACTTTCGATGATTTGAACCTCTCCTGTGAGTCCAGTTTTAGATTCCGATGATTCAATGCAGGTTTACTGTATCCCTTGGACCTTCTTATTGACGATGAAACACAGAAATTGCATCCGAATTTAATACAAATGGCACAATGCCGACTTAAGCACAAGAGGACTGACACTCTAACTCTCGACGATTTGAACCTCTCCTGTGAGTCTAGTTTTAGTTTCCGATGCTTCAATTCAGGTTTACTGTATCCCTTGGACCTTCTTATTGACGATGAATCACAGAAATTGCATCCGAAATTCATACAAAAGGCACAATGCCGACTTAAGTAGAAGAGGACTGACACTCTAACTCTCTGCGATTTGAGCCTCTCCTGTGAGTCCAGCTTTTAATTCCGATGCTTCACTTCAGGTTTACTGTGTCCCTTGGACCTTCTTATTGAGGATGAAACACCGAAATTGCATCTAAATTTAATACAAAAGGCACAATGTCGACTTAAGTACAAGAGGACTGACACTCTAACTTTCTTTGATTTGAACCTCTCCTGTGAGTCCAGTTTTAGATTCTGATGCTTCACATCAGGTATGCTGTACATCTTGGACCTTCTTATTGATGATGAAACACAGAAATTACATCCGAATTCAATACGAAAGGCACAATACCGACTTAAGTACAAGAGGACTGACACTCTAACTCTCTACGATTTGAACCACTCCTGTGAGTCCAGTTTTAGATTCCGATGCTTCACTTCAGGTTTACTGTATCCCTTGGACGTTCTTATTGACGATGAAACACAGAAATTGCATCCAAATTTAATACAAAAGGCACAATACCGACTTAAGCACAAGAGGACTGACACTCTAACTCGCGGCGATTTGAACCTCTCCTGTGAGTCCAGTTTTAGATTTCGATGCTTCAATTCAGGTTTACTGTATTCCTTGGACCTTCTTATTGACTATGAATCACAGAAATCGCATCCGAATTTAATACAAAAAACACAATGCCGACTTATGTACAAGAGGACTGACACTCTATTTCTCTACTATTTGAACCTCTCCAGTGAGACCAGTTTTAGATTCCGATGCTTCACATCAGGTTCACTGTATCTCTTGGACCTTCTTATTGACGATGAAACACAGAAATTACATCCGAATTCAATACAAAAGGCACAATGCCGACTTAAGTACAAGAGGACTGACACTCTAACTTCTTATGATTTGAACCTCTCCTGTGAGCCCAGTTTACGATTCCGATGCTTCACATCAGGTTTACTGTATCCCTTGGACCTTCTTATTCTCGATCAAACACAGAAATTGCATCCAAATTTAATACATAAGGCACAATGCCGACTTAAGCACAAGAGGACTGACACTCTAACTCTCGACGATTTGAACCTCTCCTGTGAGTCCAGTTTCAGATTCCGATGCTTCAATTCAGGTTTACTGTATCCCTTGGACCTTCTTATTGACGATGAATCACAGAAATTGCATCCGAATTTAATACAAAAGGCACAATGCCGACTTAAGTACAAGAGGACTGACACTCTAACTCTCTACGTTTTGAACCTCTCATGTGAGTCCAGTTTTAGATTCCGATGCTTCACTTCAGGTTTACTGTGTCCCTTGGACCTTCTTATTGAGGATGAAACACAGAAATTGCATCTACATTTAATAAAAAAGGCACAATGCCGACTTAAGTACAAGAGGACTGACACTCTAACTTTCTATGATTTGAACCTCTCCTGTGAGTCCAGTTTTAGGTTCTGATGCTTCACTTCAGCTTTACTGTATATCTTGGACCTTCTTATTGATGATGAAACACAGAAATTACATCCGAATTCAACACGAAAGGCACAATACCGACTTAAGTACAAGAGGACTGAGACACTAACTCTCTACGATTTGAACCTCTCCTGTGAATCCAGTTTTAGATTCCGATGCTTCACTTCAGGTTTACTGTATCCCTTGGACATTCTTATTGACGATGAAACACAGAAATTGCATCCAAATTTAATACAAAAAGCACAATGCCGACTTAAGTAGAAGAGGACTGACACTCTAACTTTCGATGATTTGAACCTCTCCTGTGAGTCCAGTTTTAGATTCCGATGATTCAATTCAGGTTTACTGTATCCCTTGGACCTTCTTATTGACGATGAAACACAGAAATTGCATCCGAATTTAATACAAAAGGCACAATGCCGACTTAAGCACAAGAAGACTGACACTCTAACTCTCGACGATTTGAACCACGCCTGTGAGTCCAGTTTTAGATTCCGATGCTTCAATTGTTGTTTACTGTATCCCTTGGACCGACTTATTGACGATGAATCACAGAAATTGCATCCGAATTTAATACAAAAGGCACAATGCCGACTTAAGTACAAGAGGCCTGACACTCTAACTCTCTACGATTTGAACCTCTCCTGTGAGTCCAGTTTTAGATTCCGATGATTCACTTCAGGTTTACTGTGTCCCTTGGACTTTCTTATTGAGGATGAAACACCGAAATTGCGTCTAAATTTAATACAAAAGGCACAATGCCGCCTTAAGTACAAGAGGACTGACACTCTAACTTACTATGATTTGAAACTCTCCTGAGAGTCAGTTTTAGATTCTGATGCTTCACATCAGGTTTACTGTATATCTTGGGTCTTCTTTTTGATGATGAAACACACAAATTACATCCGAATTCAATACGAAAGGCACAATACCGACTTAAGATTAAGATTACTGACACTGTAACTCTCTACGGTTTGAACCTGTCCTGTGAGTCCAGTTTTAGATTCCGATGCTTCACTTCAGGTTTACTGTATCCCTTGCTCGTTCTTATTGCCGATGAATCACAGAAATTGCATCCGAATTTAATACAAAAGGCACAATGCCGACTTAAGTACAAGAGGACTGACACTCTAACTCTCTACGGTTTGAACCTCTCCTGTGAGTCCAGTTTTAGATTCTGATGCTTCACATCAGGTTTACTGTATTTCTTGGACCTTCTTATTCATGATGAAACACAGAAATTACATCCGAATTCAATACAAGAGGCACATTACCGACTTAAGTACAAGAGGACTGACACTCTAACTCTCTATGATTTGAACCTCTCCTGTGAGTCCAGTTTTAGATTCCGATGCTCAATTCAGGTTTACTGTATCCCTTGCACCTTCTTATTGACGATGAAACACAGAAATTGCATCCAAATTTAATACAAAAGGCACAATGCCGACTTAAGTACAAGAGGACTGACACTCTAACTTTCTATGATTTGAACCACTCCTGTGACTCCATTTTAAGAGTCCGAATTTTCACTTCAGGTTTACTGTATCGCTTGGACCTTCTTATTGACGATCAAACACAGAAATTGCATTCGAATTTAATACAAAAGGCACAATGCCGTCTTAAGTACAAGAGGACTGACACTCTAACTTTCTATGATTTGAAGCTCTCCTAAGAGTCCAGTTTTAGATTCCGATGCTTCACTTCAGGTTTACTGTATCCCTTGGACCTTCTTATTGTCGATGAAACACAGAATTTGCATCCGAATTTAATACAAAAGGCACAATGCCGACTTAAGTACAAGAGGACTGACCCTCTAACTTTCTATGATTTGAACCACTCCTGTGACTCCAGTTTAAGATTCCGATGCTTCACTTCAGGTTTACTGTATCGCTTGGACCTTCATATGGACGATGAATCACAGAAATTGCATCCGAATTTAATACAAATGTCACAATGCCGACTTAAGTACAAGAGGACTGACACTCTAACTTTCTATGATTTGAACCTCTCGTGTGAGCCCATTTTGAGATTCCGATGCTTCACATCAGGTTTACTGTATCTCTTGGACCTTCGTATTGATGATGAAACACAGAAATTACATCCGAATTCGATACAAAAGGCACAATACCGACTTAAGTACAAGAGGACTGACACTCTAACTCTCTATGATTTGAACATCTCCTGTGAGTCCACTTTTAGATTCCGATGCTTTACTTCAGGTTTACTGTATCTCTTGGACATTCTTTTTCACGATGAAACACAGAAATTGCATCCAAATTTAATACAAAAGGCACAATGCTGACTTAAGCACAAGAGGACTGACACTCTAACTCTCGACGATTTGAACCTCTTCTGTGAGTCCAGTTATAGATTCCGATGCTTCAGTTCAGGTATACTGTATCCCTTGGACCTTCTTATTGACGATGAATCACAGAAATTGCATCCGAATTTAATACAAAAGGCACAATGCCGACTTAAGTACAAGTGGACTGACACTCTAACTTTCTATGATTTGAACCACACCTGTGACTTCAGTTTAAGATTCTGATGCTTCACTTCAGGTTTACTGTATCCCTTGGACCTTCTTATTGACGATGAAACACAGAAATTGCATCCGAATTTAATACAAAAGGCACAATGCCGACTTAAGTACAAGAGGACTGACACTCTAACTTTCTATGATTTGAAGCTCTCCTAAGAGTCCAGTTTTCGATTCCGATGCTTCACCTCAGGTTTACTGTATCCCTTGGACCTTCTTATTGTCGATGAAACACAGAATTTGCATCCGAATTTAATACAAAAGGCACAATGCCGACTTAAGTACAAGAGGACTGACCCTCTAACTTTCTATGATTTGAACCACTCCTGTGACTCCAATTTAAGATTCCGATGCTTCACTTCAGGTTTACTGTATCGCTTGGACCTTCTTATTGACGATGAAACACAGAAATTGCATCCGAATTTAATACAAAAGTCACAATGTCGACTTAAGTACAAGAGGACTGACACTCTAACTTTCTATGATTTGAACCTCTCGTGTGAGCCCATTTTGAGATTCCGATGCTTCACATCAGGTTTACTGTATCTCTTGGACCTTCTTATTGATGATGAAACACAGAAATTACATCCGAATTCGATACAAAAGGCACAATACCGACTTAAGTACAAGAGGACTGACACTCTAACTCTCTATGATTTGAACATTTCCTGTGGGTCCAGTTTTAGATTCCGATGCTTTACTTCAGGTTTACTGTATCCCTTGGACATTCTTATTCACGATGAAACACAGAAATTGTATCCAAATTTAATACAAAAGGCACAATGCCGACTTAAGCACATGAGGACTGACCCTCTTACTCTCGACGATTTGAACCTCTCCTGTGAGTCCAGTTATACATTCCGTTGCTCAATTCAGGTTTACTGTATCCCTTGGACCTTCTTATTGACGATGAATCACAGAAATTGCATCCGAATTTAATACAAAGGGCACAATGCCGACTTAAGTACAAGAGGACTGACACTCTAACTCTCTACGATCTGAACCTCTCCTGTGAGTCCAGTTTTAGATTCCGATGCCTCACTTCAGGTTTACTGTATCCCTTGGACATTCTTATTGACGATGAGACACAGAAATTGCATCCAAATTTAATACGAAAGGCACAATGCCGACTTAAGTACAAGAGGACTGACACTCTAACTTTCGATGATTTGAACCTCTCCTGTGAGTCCAGTATTAGATTCCGATGCTTCAATTCATGTTTACTGTATCCCTTGGACTTTCTTATTGACGATGAAACACAGAAATTGCATCCGAATTTAATACAAAAGGCACAATGCCGACTTAAGTACAAGAGGAATGACACTCCAACTGTCTATGATTTGAACCTCTCCTGTGAGTCCAGTTTTAGATTCCAATGCTTCACATCAGGTTTACTGTATTTCTTATACCTTCTCATTCATGATGAAACACAGAAATTACATCCGAATTCAATACAAGAGGCACAATACCGACTTAAGTACAAGAGGACTGACACTCTAGCTCTCTATGATTTGAACCTCTCCTGTGAGTCCAGTTTTAGATTCCGATGCTTCACTTCAGGTTTACTGTATCCCTTGGACCTTCTTATTGACGATGAAACACAGAAATTGCATCCAAATTTAATACAAAAGGCACAATGCCGAATTAAGTACAAGAGGACTGACACTCTAACTTTCGATGATTTGAACCTCTCCTGTGAGTCCACTTTTAGATTGCGATGCTTCACTTCAGGTTTACTGTATCCCTTTGACCTTCTTATTGACGATCAAACACAGAAATTGCATTCGAATTTAATACTAAAGGCACAATGCCGACTTAAGTACAAGAGGATTGACACTCTAACTTTCTATGATTTAAAGCTCTCCAAAGAGTCCAGTTTTAGATTCTGATGCTTCACTTCAGGTTTACTGTATCCCTTGGACCTTCTTATTGTCGATGAAACACAGAAATTGCATTCGAATGTAATACAAAAGGCACAACGCCGACTCAGGTACAAGAGGACAGACACTCTAACTTTCTATGATTTGAACCACTCCTGTGACTCCAGTTTAAGATTCTGATGCTTCACTTCAGGTTTACTGTATCCCTTGGACCTTCTTATTGACGATGAAACACAGAAATTGCATCCGAATTTAATACAAAGGGCACAATGCCGACTTAAGTACAAGAGGACTGACACTCTAACTTTCTATGATTTGAAATTCTCCTAAGAGTCCAGTTTTAGATTCCGATGCTTCACTTCTGATTTACTGTATCCCTTGGACCTTCTTATTGTCGATGAAACACAGAATTTGCATCCGAATTTAATACAAAAGGCACAATGCCGACTTAAGTACAAGAGGACTGACCCTCTAACTTTCTATGATTTGAACCACTCCTGTGACTCCAGTTTAAGATTCCGATGCTTCACTTCAGGTTTACTGTATCGCTTGGACCTTCATATGGACGATGAATCACAGAAATTGCATCCGAATTTAATACAAATGTCACAATGCCGACTTAAGTACAAGAGGACTGACACTCTAACTTTCTATGATTTGAACCTCTCCTGTGAGCCCAGTTTACGATTCCGATGCTTCACATCAGGTTTACTGTATCCCTTGGACCTTCTTATTGACGATGAAACACAGAAATTGCATCCAAATTTAATACAAAAGAACAATGCCGACTTAAGTACAAGAGGACTGACACTCTAACTTTCGATGATTTGAACCTCTCCTGTGGGTCCAGTTTTAGAATCCGATGCTTCACTTCAGGTTTACTGTATCCCTTGGACCTTCTTATTGACGATGAAACACAGAAATTACATCCGAATTTAATACAAAAGGCACAATGCCGACTTAAGTACAAGAGGACTGACACTCCAACTCTCTATGGTTTGAACCTCTCCTGTGAGTCCAGTCTTAGATTCCGATGCTTCGCTTCAGGTTTACTCTATCCCTTGGACCTTCTTATTGACGATGAAACACAGAAATTTCATCAGAAATAATTACAAAAGGCACAATGCCGACTTAAGTACAAGAGGAATGACACTCTAACTTTCTATGAATTGAACCACTCCTGTGAGTCCAGTTTAAGATTCCGATGCTTCACTTCAGGTTTACTGTATCCCTTTGACCTTCTTAATGACGATGAAACACAGATATTGCATCCGAATTTAATACAAAAGGCACAATGCCGACATAAGTACAAGAGGACTGACACTCTAACTCTCTACGATTTGAACCTCTCCTGTGAGTCCAGGTTTGGATTCTGATGCTTCACTTCAGGTTTACTTTATCCCTTGGACCTTCTTATTGACGATGAAACACAGAAATTGCATCCGAATTTCATACAAATGGCACAATGCCGACTTAAGTACAAGAGGACTGACACTCTAACTTTCTATGATTTGAACCTTTCGTGTGAGCCCAGTTTGAGATTCCGATGCTTCACATCAGGTTTACTGTATCTCTTGGAACTTCTTATTGATGATGAAACACAGAAATTACATCCGAATTCAATACAAAAGGCACAATACCGACTTAAGTACAAGAGGACTGACACTCTAACTCTCTATGATTTGAACAACTCCTGTGAGTCCAGTTTTAGATTCCGATGCTTCACTTCAGGTTTACTGTATCCCTTGGACCTTCTTATTCTCGATGAAACACAAAAATTTCATCCAAATTTAATACAAAAGGCACAATGCCGACTTAAGCACAAGAGGACTGACACTCTAACTCGCGGCAATTTGAACCTCTCCTGTGAGTCCAGTTTTAGATTCCGATGCTTCAATTCAGGTTTACTGTATCCCTTGGACATTCTTATTGACGATGAAACACAGAAATTGCATCCATATTTAATACAAAAGGCACAATGCCGACTTAAGTACAAGAGGACTGACACTCTAACACTCTACGATTTGAACCTCTCCTGTGAGTCCAGTTTTAAATTCCGATGCTTCACGTCAGGTTTACTGTGTCCCTTGGACCTTCTTATTGAGGATGAAACACCGAAATTGCATCTAAATTTAATACAAAAGGCACAATATCGACTTAAGTTTAAGAGGACTGACACTCTAACTTTCTTTGATTTGAACCTCTCCTGTGAGTCCAGTTTTAGATTCTGATGCTTCACATCAGGTATACTGTATATCTTGGACCTTCTTATTGATGATGAAACACAGAAATTACATCCGAATTCAATACGAAAGGCACAATACCGACTTAAGTACAAGAGGACTGACACTCTAACTCTCTGCGATTTGAACCTCCCCTGTGAGTCCAGTTTTAGATTCCGATGCTTCACTTCAGGTTTACTGTATCCCTTGGACGTTCTTATTGACGATGAAACACAGAAATTGCATCCAAATTTAATGCAAAAGGCACAATGCCGACTTAAGCACAAGAGGACTGACACTCTAACTCGCGGCGATTTGAACCTCTCCTGTGAGTCTAGTTTTAGATTCCGATGCTTCAATTCAGGTTTACTGTATTCCTTGGACCTTCTTATTGACTATGAATCACAGAAATCGCATCCGAATTTAATACAAAAAACACAATGCCGACTTAAGTACAAGAGGACTGACACACTAACTCTCTACGATTTGAACCTCTCCAGTGAGACCAGTTTTAGATTCCGATGCTTCACATCAGGGTCACTGTATCTCTTGGACCTTCTTATTGATGATGAAACACAGAAATTACATCCGAATTTAATACAAAAGGCACAATGCCGACTTAAGTACAAGAGGACTGACACTCTAACTTTCTATGATTTGAACCTCTCGTGTGAGCCCAGTTTAAGTTTCCGATGCTTCACATCAGGTTTACTGTATCTCTTCGACCTTCTTATTGATGATGAAACACAGAAATTACATCCGAATTCAATACAAAAGGCACAATACCGACTTAAGCACAAGAGGACTGACACTCTAACTCTCTATGATTTGAACATCTCCTGTGAGTCCAGTTTTAGATTTCGATGCCCCACTTCAGGTTTACTGTATCCCTTGGACCTTCTTATTCTCGATGAAACACAGAAATTGCATCCAAATTTAATACATAAGGCACAATGCCGACTTAAGCACCAGAGGACTGACACTTTAACTCTCGACGATTTGAACCTCTCCTGTGAGTCCAGTTTCAGATTCCGATGCTTCAATTCAGGTTTACTGTATCCCTTGGACCTTCTTATTGACGATGAATCACAGAAATTGCATCCGAATTTAATACAAAAGGCACAATGCCGACTTAAGTACAAGAGGACTGACACTCTAACTCTCTACGTTTTGAACCTCTCATGTGAGTCCAGTTTTAGATTCCGATGCTTCACTTCAGGTTTACTGTGTCACTTGGACCTTCTTATTGAGGATGAAACACAGAAATTGCATCTACATTTAATACAAAAGGCACAATGCCGACTTAAGTACAAGAGGACTGACACTCTAACTTTCTATGATTTGAACCTCTCCTGTGAGTCCAGCTTTAGATTCCTATGCTTCACTTCAGGTTTACTGTATCCCTTGGACATTCTTATTCTCGATGAAACACAGAAATTGCATCCAAATTTAATACAAAAGGCACAATGCCGACTTAAGCACAAGAGGACTGACACTCTAACTCGCGGCGATTTGAACCTCTCCTGTGAGTCCAGTTTTAGATTCCGGTGCTTCAATTCAGGTTTACTGTATCCCTTGGACATTCTTATTGACGATGAAACACAGAAATTGCATCCAAATTTAATACAAAAGGCTCAATGCCGACTTAAGTACAAGAGGACTGACACTCTAACTTTCGATGATTTGAACCTCTCCTGTGAGTCAAGTTTTAGATTCGGATGATTCAATGCAGGTTTACTGTATCCCTTGGACCTTCTTATTGACGATGAAACACAGAAATTGCATCCGAATTTAATACAAAAGGCACAATGCCGACTTAAGCACAAGAGGACTGACACTCTAACTCTCGACGATTTGAACCTCTCCTGTGAGTCTAGTTTTAGTTTCCGATGCTTCAATTCAGGTTTACTGTATCCCTTGGACCTTCTTATTGACGATGAATCACAGAAATTGCATCCGAATTTCATACAAAAGGCACAATGCCGACTTAAGTAGAAGAGGACTGACACTCTAACTCTCTACGATTTGAGCCTCTCCTGTGAGTCCAGTTTTTAATTCCGATGCTTCACTTCAGGTTTACTGTGTCCCTTGGACCTTCTTATTGAGGATGAAACACCGAAATTGCATCTAAATTTAATACAAAAGGCACAATGTCGACTTAAGTACAAGAGGACTGACACTCTAACTTTCTTTGATTTGAACCTCTCCTGTGAGTCCAGTTTTAGATTCTGATGCTTCACATCAGGTATGCTGTACATCTTGGACCTTCTTATTGATGATGAAACACAGAAATTACATCCGAATTCAATACGAAAGGCACAATACCGACTTAAGTACAAGAGGACTGACACTCTAACTCTCTACGATTTGAACCACTCCTGTGAGTCCAGTTTTAGATTCCGATGCTTCACTTCAGGTTTACTGTATCCCTTGGACGTTCTTATTGACGATGAAACACAGAAATTGCATCCAAATTTAATACAAAAGGCACAATACCGACTTAAGCACAAGAGGACTGACACTCTAACTCGCGGCGATTTGAACCTCTCCTGTGAGTCCAGTTTTAGATTTCGATGCTTCAATTCAGGTTTACTGTATTCCTTGGACCTTCTTATTGACTATGAATCACAGAAATCGCATCCGAATTTAATACAAAAAACACAATGCCGACTTATGTACAAGAGGACAGACACTCTATTTCTCTACTATTTGAACCTCTCCAGTGAGACCAGTTTTAGATTCCGATGCTTCACATCAGGTTCACTGTATCTCTTGGACCTTCTTATTGACGATGAAACACAGAAATTACATCCGAATTCAATACAAAAGGCACAATGCCGACTTAAGTACAAGAGGACTGACACTCTAACTTCTTATGATTTGAACCTCTCCTGTGAGCCCAGTTTACGATTCCGATGCTTCACATCAGGTTTACTGTATCCCTTGGACCTTCTTATTCTCGATCAAACACAGAAATTGCATCCAAATTTAATACATAAGGCACAATGCCGACTTAAGCACAAGAGGACTGACACTCTAACTCTCGACGATTTGAACCACGCCTGTGAGTCCAGTTTTAGATTCCGATGCTTCAATTGTTGTTTACTGTATCCCTTGGACCGACTTATTGACGATGAATCACAGAAATTGCATCCGAATTTAATACAAAAGGCACAATGCCGACTTAAGTACAAGAGGCCTGACACTCTAACTCTCTACGATTTGAACCTCTCCTGTGAGTCCAGTTTTAGATTCCGATGATTCACTTCAGGTTTACTGTGTCCCTTGGACTTTCTTATTGAGGATGAAACACCGAAATTGCGTCTAAATTTAATACAAAAGGCACAATGCCGCCTTAAGTACAAGAGGACTGACACTCTAACTTACTATGATTTGAAACTCTCCTGAGAGTCAGTTTTAGATTCTGATGCTTCACATCAGGTTTACTGTATATCTTGGGTCTTCTTTTTGATGATGAAACACACAAATTACATCCGAATTCAATACGAAAGGCACAATACCGACTTAAGTACAAGATTACTGACACTCTAACTCTCTACGGTTTGAACCTGTCCTGTGAGTCCAGTTTTAGATTCCGATGCTTCACTTCAGGTTTACTGTATCCCTTGCTCGTTCTTATTGACGATGAATCACAGAAATTGCATCCGAATTTAATACAAAAGGCACAATGCCGACTTAAGTACAAGAGGACTGACACTCTAACTCTCTACGGTTTGAACCTCTCCTGTGAGTCCAGTATTAGATTCTGATGCTTCACATCAGGTTTACTGTATTTCTTGGACCTTCTTATTCATGATGAAACACAGAAATTACATCCGAATTCAATACAAGAGGCACATTACCGACTTAAGTACAAGAGGACTGACACTCTAACTCTCTATGATTTGAACCTCTCCTGTGAGTCCAGTTTTAGATTCCGATGCTTCACTTCAGGTTTACTGTATCCCTTGCACCTTCTTATTGACGATGAAACACAGAAATTGCATCCAAATTTAATACAAAAGGCACAATGCCGACTTAAGTACAAGAGGACTGACACTCTAACTTTCTATGATTTGAACCTCTCCTGTGAGTCCAGTTTTAGATTCCGTTGCTTCACTTCAGGTTTACTGTATCCCTTGGACCTTCTTATTGACGATCAAACACAAAAATTGCATTCGAATTTAATACAAAAGGCACAATGCCGACTTAAGTACAAGAGGACTGACACTCTAACTTTCTATGAATTGAAGATCACCTAAGAGTCCAGTTTTAGATTCCGATGATTCACTTCAGGTTTACTGTATCCCTTGGACCTTCTGATTGTCGATGAAACACAGAAATTGCATCCGAATTTAATACAAAAGGCACAATGCCGACTTAAGTACAAGAGGACTGACACTCTAACTTTCTATGATTTGAACCACTCCTGTGACTCCATTTTAAGAGTCCGAATTTTCACTTCAGGTTTACAGTATCGCTTGGACCTTCTTATTGACGATCAAACACAGAAATTGCATTCGAATTTAATACAAAAGGCACAATGCCGTCTTAAGTACAAGAGGACTGACACTCTAACTTTCTATGATTTGAAGCTCTCCTAAGAGTCCAGTTTTAGATTCCGATGCTTCACTTCAGGTTTACTGTATCCCTTGGACCTTCTTATTGTCGATGAAACACAGAATTTGCATCCGAATTTAATACAAAAGGCACAATGCCGACTTAAGTACAAGAGGACTGACCCTCTAACTTTCTATGATTTGAACCACTCCTGTGACTCCAGTTTAAGATTCCGATGCTTCACTTCAGGTTTACTGTATCGCTTGGACCTTCATATGGACGATGAATCACAGAAATTGCATCCGAATTTAATACAAATGTCACAATGCCGACTTAAGTACAAGAGGACTGACACTCTAACTTTCTATGATTTGAACCTCTCGTGTGAGCCCATTTTGAGATTCCGATGCTTCACATCAGGTTTACTGTATCTCTTGGACCTTCGTATTGATGATGAAACACAGAAATTACATCCGAATTCGATACAAAAGGCACAATACCGACTTAAGTACAAGAGGACTGACACTCTAACTCTCTATGATTTGAACATCTCCTGTGAGTCCACTTTTAGATTCCGATGCTTTACTTCAGGTTTACTGTATCTCTTGGACATTCTTTTTCACGATGAAACACAGAAATTGCATCCAAATTTAATACAAAAGGCACAATGCTGACTTAAGCACAAGAGGACTGACACTCTAACTCTCGACGATTTGAACCTCTTCTGTGAGTCCAGTTATAGATTCCGATGCTTCAGTTCAGGTATACTGTATCCCTTGGACCTTCTTATAGACGATGAATCACAGAAATTGCATCCGAATTTAATACAAAAGGCACAATGCCGACTTAAGTACAAGTGGACTGACACTCTAACTTTCTATGATTTGAACCACACCTGTGACTTCAGTTTAAGGTTCTGATGCTTCACTTCAGGTTTACTGTATCCCTTGGACCTTCTTATTGACGATGAAACACAGAAATTGCATCCGAATTTAATACAAAAGGCACAATGCCGACTTAAGTACAAGAGGACTGACACTCTAACTTTCTATGATTTGAAGCTCTCCTAAGAGTCCAGTTTTCGATTCCGATGCTTCACTTCAGGTTTACTGTATCCCTTGGACCTTCTTATTGTCGATGAAACACAGAATTTGCATCCGAATTTAATACAAAAGGCACAATGCCGACTTAAGTACAAGAGGACTGACCCTCTAACTTTCTATGATTTGAACCACTCCTGTGACTCCAATTTAAGATTCCGATGCTTCACTTCAGGTTTACTGTATCGCTTGGACCTTCTTATTGACGATGAAACACAGAAATTGCATCCGAATTTAATACAAAAGTCACAATGTCGACTTAAGTACAAGAGGACTGACACTCTAACTTTCTATGATTTGAACCTCTCGTGTGAGCCCATTTTGAGATTCCGATGCTTCACATCAGGTTTACTGTATCTCTTGGACCTTCTTATTGATGATGAAACACAGAAATTACATCCGAATTCGATACAAAGGCACAATACCGACTTAAGTACAAGAGGACTGACACTCTAACTCTCTATGATTTGAACATCTCCTGTGAGTCCAGTTTTAGATTCCGATGCTTTACTTCAGGTTTACTGTATCCCTTGGACATTCTTATTCACGATGAAACACAGAAATTGTATCCAAATATAATACAAAAGGCACAATGCCGACTTAAGCACATGAGGACTGACCCTCTTACTCTCGACGATTTGAACCTCTCCTGTGAGTCCAGTTATACATTCCGTTGCTCAATTCAGGTTTACTGTATCCCTTGGACCTTCTTATTGACGATGAATCACAGAAATTGCATCCGAATTTAATACAAAAGGCACAATGCCGACTTAAGTACAAGAGGACTGACACTCTAACTCTCTACGATCTGAACCTCTCCTGTGAGTCCAGTTTTAGATTCCGATGCTTCACTTCAGGTTTACTGTGTCCCTTGGACCTTCTTATTGAGGATGAAACACCGAAATTGCATCTGAATTTAATACAAAAGGCACAATGCCGACTTAAGTACAGGAGGACTGACACTCTAACTTTCTATGATTTGAACCTCTCCTGTGACTCCAGTTTTAGTTTCTGTTGCTTTACATCAGGTTTACTGTATCTCTTAGACCAACTTATTTTCGATGAAACACCGAAATTACATCCGAATTCAGTACGAAAGGCACAATACCGACTTAAGTACAAGAGGACTGACACTCTAACTCTCTACGATTTGAACCACTCCTGTGAGTCCAGTTTTAGATTCCGATGCTTCACTTCAGGTTTACTGTATCCCTTGGACATTCTTATTGACGATGAGACACAGAAATTGCATCCAAATTTAATACAAAAGGCACAATGCCGACTTAAGTACAAGAGGACTGACACTCTAACTTTCGATGATTTGAACCTCTCCTGTGAGTCCAGTATTAGATTCCGATGCTTCAATTCATGTTTACTGTATCCCTTGGACTTTCTTATTGACGATGAAACACAGAAATTGCATCCGAATTTAATACAAAAGGCACAATGCCGACTTAAGTACAAGAGGAATGACACTCCAACTGTCTATGATTTGAACCTCTCCTGTGAGTCCAGTTTTAGATTCCAATGCTTCACATCAGGTTTACTGTATTTCTTATACCTGCTCATTCATGATGAAACACAGAAATTACATCCGAATTCAATACAAGAGGCACAATACCGACTTAAGTACAAGAGGACTGACACTCTAGCTCTCTATGATTTGAACCTCTCCTGTGAGTCCAGTTTTAGATTCCGATGCTTCACTTCAGGTTTACTGTATCCCTTGGACCTTCTTATTGACGATGAAACACAGAAATTGCATCCAAAATTAATACAAAAGGCACAATGCCGAATTAAGTACAAGAGGACTGACACTCTAACTTTCGATGATTTGAACCTCTCCTGTGAGTCCAGTTTTAGATTGCGATGCTTCACTTCAGGTTTACTGTATCCCTTTGACCTTCTTATTGACGATCAAACATAGAAATTGCATTCGAATTTAATACTAAAGGCACAATGCCGACTTAAGTAAAAGAGGATTGACACTCTAACTTTCTATGATTTAAAGCTCTCCAAAGAGTCCAGTTTTAGATTCAGATGCTTCACTTCAGGTTTACTGTATCCCTTGGACCTTCTTATTGTCGATGAAACACAGAAATTGCATTCGAATGTAATACAAAAGGCACAACGCCGACTCAGGTACAAGAGGACAGACACTCTAACTTTCTATGATTTGAACCACTCCTGTGACTCCAGTTCAAGATTCTGATGCTTCACTTCAGGTTTACTGTATCCCTTGGACCTTCTTATTGACGATGAAACACAGAAATTGCATCCGAATTTAATACAAAGGGCACAATGCCGACTTAAGTACAAGAGGACTGACACTCTAACTTTCTATGATTTGAAATTCTCCTAAGAGTCCAGTTTTAGATTCCGATGCTTCACTTCTGATTTACTGTATCCCTTGGACCTTCTTATTGTCGATGAAACACAGAATTTGCATCCGAATTTAATACAAAAGGCACAATGCCGACTTAAGTACAAGAGGACTGACCCTCTAACTTTCTATGATTTGAACCACTCCTGTGACTCCAGTTTAAGATTCCGATGCTTCACTTCAGGTTTACTGTATCGCTTGGACCTTCATATGGACGATGAATCACAGAAATTGCATCCGAATTTAATACAAATGTCACAATGCCGACTTAAGTACAAGAGGACTGACACTCTAACTTTCTATGATTTGAACCTCTCGTGTGAGCCCATTTTGAGATTCCGATGCTTCACATCAGGTTTACTGTATCTCTTGGACCTTCGTATTGATGATGAAACACAGAAATTACATCCGAATTCGATACAAAAGGCACAATACCGACTTAAGTACAAGAGGACTGACACTCTAACTCTCTATGATTTGAACATCTCCTGTGAGTCCAGTTTTAGATTCCGATGCTTTACTTCAGGTTTACTGTATCTCTTGGACATTGTTTTTCACGATGAAACACAGAAATTGCATCCAAATTTAATACAAAAGGCACAATGCTGACTTAAGCACAAGAGGACTGACACTCTAACTCTCGACGATTTGAACCTCTTCTGTGAG
The DNA here is from genome assembly GCF_023864345.2 of Schistocerca serialis cubense. Lineage (NCBI taxonomy): Eukaryota > Metazoa > Arthropoda > Insecta > Orthoptera > Acrididae > Schistocerca > Schistocerca serialis. The sequence continues at coordinate 89,346,894 of NC_064645.1, forward strand.
TCCAGTTATAGATTCCGATGCTTCAGTTCAGGTTTACTGTATCCCTTGGACCTTCTTATTGACGATGAATCACAGAAATTGCATCCGAATTTAATACAAAAGGCACAATGCCGACTTAAGTACAAGTGGACTGACACTCTAACTTTCTATGATTTGAACCACTCCTGTGACTTCAGTTTAAGATTCTGATGCTTCACTTCAGGTTTACTGTATCCCTTGGACCTTCTTATTGACGATGAAACACAGAAATTGCATCCGAATTTACTACAAAAGGCACAATGCCGACTGAAGTTCAAGTGGACTGACACTCTAACTTTCTATGATTTGAACCTCTCCTAAGAGTCCCGTTTTAGATTCCGATGCTTCACTTCAGGTTTACTGTATCCCTTGGACCTTCTTATTGTCGATGAAACACAGAATTTGCATCCGAATTTAATACAAAAGGCACAATGCCGACTTAAGTTCAAGAGGACTGACCCTCTAACTTTCTATGATTTGAACCACTCCTGTGACTCCAATTTAAGATTCCGATGCTTCACTTCAGGTTTACTGTATCGCTTGGACCTTCTTATTGACGATGAAACACAGAAATTGCATCCGAATTTAATACAAAAGTCACAATGTCGACTTAAGTACAAGAGGACTGACACTCTAACTTTCTATGATTTGAACCTCTCGTGTGAGCCCATTTTGAGATTCCGATGCTTCACATCAGGTTTACTGTATCTCTTGGACCTTCTTATTGATGATGAAACACAGAAATTACATCCGAATTCGATACAAAAGGCACAATACCGACTTAAGTACAAGAGGACTGACACTCTAACTCTCTATGATTTGAACATCTCCTGTGAGTCCAGTTTTAGATTCCGATGCTTTACTTCAGGTTTACTGTATCCCTTGGACATTCTTATTCACGATGAAACACAGAAATTGCATCTAAATTTAATACAAAAGGCACAATGCCGAATTAAGTACAAGAGGACTGACACTCTAACTTTCGATGATTTGAACCTCTCCTGTGAGTCCAGTTTTAGATTGCGATGCTTCACTTCAGGTTTACTGTATCCCTTTGACCTTCTTATTGACGATCAAACACAGAAATTGCATTCGAATTTAATACTAAAGGCACAATGCCGACTTAAGTACAAGAGGATTGACACTCTAACTTTCTATGATTTAAAGCTCTCCAAAGAGTCCAGTTTTAGATTCTGATGCTTCACTTCAGGTTTACTGTATCCCTTGGACCTTCTTATTGTCGATGAAACACAGAAATTGCATTCGAATGTAATACAAAAGGCACAACGCCGACTCAGGTACAAGAGGACAGACACTCTAACATTCTATGATTTGAACCACTCCTGTGACTCCAGTTTAAGATTCTGATGCTTTACTTCAGGTTTACTGTATCCCTTGGACCTTCTTATTGACGATGAAACACAGAAAATGCTTCCGAATTTAATACAAACGGCACAATGCCGACTTAAGTACCAGAGGACTGACACTCTAACTTTCTATGATTTGAAATTCTCCTAAGAGTCCAGTTTTAGATTCCGATGCTTCACTTCTGATTTACTGTATCCCTTGGACCTTCTTATTGTCGATGAAACACAGAATTTGCATCCGAATTTAATACAAAAGGCACAATGCCGACTTAAGTACAAGAGGTTTGACCCTCTAACTTTCTATGATTTGAACCACTCCTGTGACTCCAGTTTAAGATTCCGATGCTTCACTTCAGGTTTACTGTATCGCTTGGACCTTCATATGGACGATGAATCACAGAAATTGCATCCGAATATAATACAAATGTCACAATGCCGACTTAAGTACAAGAGGACTGACACTCTAACTTTCTATGATTTGAACCTCTTGTGTGAGCCCATTTTGAGATTCCGATGCTTCACATCAGGTTTACTGTATCTCTTGGACCTTCGTATTGATGATGAAACACAGAAATTACATCCGAATTCGATACAAAAGGCACAATACCGACTTAAGTACAAGAGGACTGACACTCTAACTCTCTATGATTTGAACATCTCCTGTGAGTCCAGTTTTAGATTCCGATGCATCACTTCAGGTTTACTGTATCCCTTGGACATTCTTATTGACGATGAGACACAGAAATTGCATCCGAATTTAATACAAAAGGCACAATGCCGACTTAAGTACACGAGGACTGACACTCTAACTTTCGATGATTTGAACCTCTCCTGTGAGTCCAGTATTAGATTCCGATGCTTCAATTCATGTTTACTGTATCCCTTGGACTTTCTTATTGACGATGAAACACAGAAATTGCATCCGAATTTAATACAAAAGGCACAATGCCGACTTAAGTACAAGAGGAATGACACTCCAACTGTCTATGATTTGAACCTCTCCTGTGAGTCCAGTTTTAGATTCCAATGCTTCACATCAGGTTTACTGTATTTCTTATACCTTCTCATTCATGATGAAACACAGAAATTACATCCGAATTCAATACAAGAGGCACAATACCGACTTAAGTACAAGAGGACTGACACTCTAGCTCTCTATGATTTGAACCTCTCCTGTGAGTCCAGTTTTAGATTCCGATGCTTCACTTCAGGTTTACTGTATCCCTTGGACCTTCTTATTGACGATGAAACACAGAAATTGCATCCAAATTTAATACAAAAGGCACAATGCCGAATTAAGTACAAGAGGACTGACACTCTAACTTTCGATGATTTGAACCTCTCCTGTGAGTCCAGTTTTAGATTGCGATGTTTCACTTCAGGTTTACTGTATCCCTTTCACCTTCTTATTGACGATCAAACACAGAAATTGCATTCGAATTTAATACTAAAGGCACAATGCCGACTTAAGTACAAGAGGATTGACACTCTAACTTTATATGATTTAAAGCTCTCCAAAGAGTCCAGTTTTAGATTCTGATGCTTCACTTCAGGTTTACTGTATCATTTGGACCTTCTTATTGTCGATGAAACACAGAAATTGCATTCGAATGTAATACAAAAGGCACAACGCCGACTCAGGTACAAGAGGACAGACACTCTAACTTTCTATGATTTGAACCACTCCTGTGACTCCAGTTTAAGATTCTGATGCTTCACTTCAGGTTTACTGTATCCCTTGGACCTTCTTATTGACGATGAAACACAGAAATTGCATCCGAATTTAATACAAAGGGCACAATGCCGACTTAAGTACAAGAGGACTGACACTCTAACTTTCTATGATTTGAAATTCTCCTAAGAGTCCAGTTTTAGATTCCGATGCTTCACTTCTGATTTACTGTATCCCTTGGACCTTCTTATTGTCGATGAAACACAGAATTTGCATCCGAATTTAATACAAAAGGCACAATGCCGACTTAAGTACAAGAGGACTGACCCTCTAACTTTCTATGATTTGAACCACTCCTGTGATTCCAGTTTAAGATTCCGATGCTTCACTTCAGGTTTACTGTATCGCTTGGACCATTTTATTGACGATGAAACACAGAAATAGCATCCGAATTTAATACAAAAGTCACAATGTCGACTTAAGTACAAGAGGACTGACACTCTAACTCTCTATGATTTGAACCTCTCGTGTGAGCCCATTTTGAGATTCCGATGCTTCACATCAGGTTTACTGTATCTCTTGGACCTTCATATTGATGATGAAACACAGAAATTACATCCGAATTCGATACAAAAGGCACAATACCGACTTAAGTACAAGAGGACTGACACTCTAACTCTCGACGATTTGAACCTCTCCTGTGAGTCCAGTTATACATTCCGATGCTCAATTCAGGTTTACTGTATCCCTTGGACCTTCTTATTGACGATGAATCACAGAAATTGCATCCGAATTTAATACAAAAGGCACAATGCCGACTTAAGTACAAGAGGACTGACACACTAACTCTCTACGATCTGAACCTCTCCTGTGAGTCCAGTTTTAGATTCAGATGCTTCACTTCAGGTTTACTGTGTCCCTTGGACCTTCTTATTGAGGATGAAACACCGATATTGCATCTGAATTTAATACAAAAGGCACAATGCCGACTTAAGTACAGGAGGACTGACACTCTAACTTTCTATGATTTGAACCTCTCCTGTGACTCCAGTTTTAGTTTCTGTTGCTTCACATCAGGTTTCCTGTATCTCTTAGACCATCTTATTTATGATGAAACACCGAAATTACATCCGAATTCAGTACGAAAGGCACAATACCGACTTCAGTACAAGAGGACTGACACTCTAACTCTCTACGATTTGAACCACTCCTGTGAGTCCAGTTATAGATTCCGATGCTTCAGTTCAGGTTTACTGTATCCCTTGGACCTTCTTATTGACGATGAATCACAGAAATTGCATCCGAATTTAATACAAAAGGCACAATGCCGACTTAAGTACAAGTGGACTGACACTCTAATTTTCTATGATTTGAACCACTCCTGTGACTTCAGTTTAAGATTCTGATGCTTCACTTCAGGTTTACTGTATCCCTTGGACCTTCTTATTGACGATGAAACACAGAAATTGCATCCGAATTTAATACAAAAGGCACAATGCCGACTTAAGTACAAGAAGACTGACACTCTAACTTTCTATGATTTGAAGCTCACCTAAGAGTCCAGTTTTAGATTCCGATGCTTCACTTCAGGTTTACTGTATCCCTTGGACCTTCTTATTGTCGATGAAACACAGAATTTGCATCCGAATTTAATACAAAAGCCACAATGCCGACTTAAGTACAAGAGGACTGACCCTCTAACTTTCTATGATTTGAACCTCTCGTGTGAGCCCATTTTGAGATTCCGATGCTTCACATCAGGTTTACTGTATCTCTTGGACCTTCTTATTGATGATGAAACACAGAAATTACATCCGAATTCGATACAAAAGGCACAATACCGACTTAAGTACAAGAGGACTGACACTCTAACTCTCGACGATTTGAACATCTCCTGTGAGTCCAGTTTTAGATTCCGATGCTTTACTTCAGGTTTACTGTATCCCTTGGACATTCTTATTCACGATGAAACACAGAAATTGTATCCAAATTTAATACAAAAGGCACAATGCCGACTTAAGCACATGAGGACTGACCCTCTTACTCTCGACGATTTGAACCTCTCCTGTGAGTCCAGTTATACATTCCGATGCTCAATTCAGGTTTACTGTATCCCTTGGACCTTCTTATTGACGATGAATCACAGAAATTGCATCAGAATTTAATACAAAAGGCACAATGCCGACTTAAGTACAAGAGGGCTGACACTCTAACTCTCTACGATCTGAACCTCTCCTGTGAGTCCAGTTTTTGATTCCGATGCTTCACTTCAGGTTTACTGTGTCCCTTGGACCTTCTTATTGAGGATGAAACACCGAAATTGCATCTGAATTTAATACAAAAGGCACAATGCCGACTTAAGTACAGGAGGACTGACACTCTAACTTTCTATGGTTTGAACCTCTCCTGTGACTCCAGTTTTAGTTTCTGTTGCTTCACATCAGGTTTACTGTATCTCTTAGACCATCTTATTTTCGATGAAACACCGAAATTACATCCGAATTCAGTACGAAAGGCACAATACCGACTTAAGTACAAGAGGACTGACACTCTAACTTTCTACGATTTGAACCACTCCTGTGAGTCCAGTTTTAGATTCCGATGCTTCACTTCAGGTTTACTGTATCCCTTGGACATTCTTATTGACGATGAGACACAGAAATTGCATCCAAATTTAATACAAAAGGCACAATGCCGACTTAAGTACACGAGGACTGACACTCTAACTTTCGATGATTTGAACCTCTCCTGTGAGTCCAGTATTAGATTCCGATGCTTCAATTCATGTTTACTGTATCCCTTGGACTTTCTTATTGACGATGAAACACAGAAATTGCATCCGAATTTAATACAAAAGGCACAATGCCGACTTAAGTACAAGAGGAATGACACTCCAACTGTCTATGATTTGAACCTCTCCTGTGAGTCCAGTTTTAGATTCCAATGCTTCACATCAGGTTTACTGTATTTCTTATACCTTCTCATTCATGATGAAACACAGAAATTACATCCGAATTCAATACAAGAGGCACAATACCGACTTAAGTACAAGAGGACTGACACTCTAGCTCTCTATGATTTGAACCTCTCCTGTGAGTCCAGTTTTAGATTCCGATGCTTCACTTCAGGTTTACTGTATCCCTTGGACCTTCTTATTGACGATGAAACACAGAAATTGCATCCAAATTTAATACAAAAGGCACAATGCCGAATTAAGTACAAGAGGACTGACACTCTAACTTTCGATGATTTGAACCTCTCCTGTGAGTCCAGTTTTAGATTGCGATGCTTCACTTCAGGTTTACTGTATCCCTTTGACCTTCTTATTGACGATCAAACACAGAAATTGCATTCGAATTTAATACTAAAGGCACAATGCCGACTTAAGTACAAGAGGATTGACACTCTAACTTTATATGATTTAAAGCTCTCCAAAGAGTCCAGTTTTAGATTCTGATGCTTCACTTCAGGTTTACTGTATCATTTGGACCTTCTTATTGTCGATGAAACACAGAAATTGCATTCGAATGTAATACAAAAGGCACAACGCCGACTCAGGTACAAGAGGACAGACACTCTAACTTTCTATGATTTGAACCACTCCTGTGACTCCAGTTTAAGATTCTGATGCTTCACTTCAGGTTTACTGTATCCCTTGGACCTTCTTATTGACGATGAAACACAGAAATTGCAACCGAATTTAATACAAAGGGCACAATGCCGACTTAAGTACAAGAGGACTGACACTCTAACTTTCTATGATTTGAAAACCTCCTAAGAGTCCAGTTTTAGATTCCGATGCTTCACTTCTGATTTACTGTATCCCTTGGACCTTCTTATTGTCGATGAAACACAGAATTTGCATCCGAATTTAATACAAAAGGCACAATGCCGACTTAAGTACAAGAGGACTGACCCTCTAACTTTCTATGATTTGAACCACTCCTGTGATTCCAGTTTAAGATTCCGATGCTTCACTTCAGGTTTACTGTATCGCTTGGACCATTTTATTGACGATGAAACACAGAAATAGCATCCGAATTTAATACAAAAGTCACAATGTCGACTTAAGTACAAGAGGACTGACACTCTAACTCTCTATGATTTGAACCTCTCGTGTGAGCCCATTTTGAGAATCCGATGCTTCACATCAGGTTTACTGTATCTCTTGGACCTTCATATTGATGATGAAACACAGAAATTACATCCGAATTCGATACAAAAGGCACAATACCGACTTAAGTACAAGAGGACTGACACTCTAACTCTCGACGATTTGAACCTCTCCTGTGAGTCCAGTTATACATTCCGATGCTCAATTCAGGTTTACTGTATCCTTTGGACCTTCTTATTGACGATGAATCACAGAAATTGCATCCGAATTTAATACAAAAGGCACAATGCCGACTTAAGTACAAGAGGACTGACACACTAACTCTCTACGATCTGAACCTCTCCTGTGAGTCCAGTTTTAGATTCAGATGCTTCACTTCAGGTTTACTGTGTCCCTTGGACCTTCTTATTGAGGATGAAACACCGATATTGCATCTGAATTTAATACAAAAGGCACAATGCCGACTTAAGTACAGGAGGACTGACACTCTAACTTTCTATGATTTGAACCTCTCCTGTGACTCCAGTTTTAGTTTCTGTTGCTTCACATCAGGTTTCCTGTATCTCTTAGACCATCTTATTTATGATGAAACACCGAAATTACATCCGAATTCAGTACGAAAGGCACAATACCGACTTCAGTACAAGAGGACTGACACTCTAACTCTCTACGATTTGAACCACTCCTGTGAGTCCAGTTTTAGATTCCGATGCTTCACTTCAGGTTGACTGTATCCCTTGGACATTCTTATTGACGATGAAACACAGAAATTGCATCCAAATTTAATACAAAATGCACAATGCCGACTTAAGTACAAGAGGACTGACACTCTAACTTTCGATGATTTGAACCTCTCCTGTGAGTCCAGTTTTAGATTCCGATGCTTCAATTCAGGTTTACTGTATCCCTTGGACTTTTTTATTGACGATGAAACACAGAAATTGCATCCGAATTTAATACAAAAGGCACAATGCCGACTTAAGTACAAGAGGAATGACACTCCAACTGTCTATGATTTGAACCTCTCCTGTGAGTCCAGTTTTAGATTCCGATGCTCCACATCAGGTTTACTGTATTTCTTGGACCTTCTTATTCATGATGAAACGCAGAAATTACATCCGAATTCAATACAAGAGGCTCAATACCGACTTAAGTACAAGAGGACTGACTCTCTAGCTCCCTATGTTTCGAACCTCTCCTGTGAGTCCAGTTTTAGATTCCGTTGCTTCAATTCAGGTTTACTGTATCCCTTGGACCTTCTTATTAACGATGAACCACAGAAATTGCATCCGAATTTAATACAAAAGGCACAATGCCGACTCAAGTTCAAGAGGACTGACACTCTAACTTTCTATGATTTGATCCTCTCGTGTGAGCCCAGTTTCAGATTCCGATGCTTCACATCAGGTTTACTGTATCTCTTGGACCTTCTTATTGATGATGAAACACAGAAATTACATCCGAATTCAATACAAAAGGCACAATACCGACTTAAGTACAAGAGGACTGACGTTCTAGCTCTCTACGATTTGAACATCTCCTGTGAGTCCAGATTTAGATTCCGATGCTTCACATCAGGTTTACTGTATCCCTTGGACCTTCTTATTCACGATGAAACACAGAAATTGCATCCAAGTTTAATACAAAAGGCACAATGCCGACTTAAGCACAAGAGGACTGACACTCTAACTCTCGACGATTTGAACCTCTCCTGTGAGTCCAGTTTTAGATTCCGATGCTTCAATTCAGGTTTACTGTATTCCCTGGACCTTCTTATTGACGATGAATCACAGAAATTGCATCCGAATTTAATACAAAAGGCACAATGCCGACTTAAGTACAAGAGGACTGACACTCTAACTCTCTACGATTTGAACCTCTCCAGTGAGACCAGTTTTAGATTCCGATGCTTCACATCAGGTTTACTATATCTCTTGGACCTTCTTATTGTTGATGAAACACAGAAATTACATCCGAATTCAATACAACAGTCGCAATACCGACTTAAGTGCAAGAGGACTGACACTCTAACTCTCTTTGATTTGAACATCTGATGTGAGTCCAGTTTTAGATTCCGAAGCTTCACTTCAGGTTTACTGTATCCCTTGGACCTTGTTATTGACGATGAAACACAGAAATTGCATCCAAATTTAATACAAAAGGCACAATGCCGACTTAAGCACAAGAGGACTGACACTGTAACTCTCGACGATTTGAACCTCTCCTGTGAGTCCAGTTTTAGATTCCGATGCTTCATTACAGGTTTACTGTATCCCTTGGACCTTCTTATTGACGATGAATCACAGAAATTGCATCCGAATTTAATACAAAAGGCACAATGCCGACTTAAGTACAAGAGGACTGACACTCTAACTCTCTACGATTTGAACCTCTCCTGTGAGTCCAGTTTTAGATTCCGATGCTTCACTTCAGGTTTACTGTGTCCCTTGGACCTTCTTATTGAGGATCAAACACCGAAATTGCATCTGAATTTAATACAAAAGGCACAATGCCGACTTAATTACAAGAGGACTGACACTCTAACTTTCTACGATTTGAACCTCTCCTGTGAGTCCAGTTTTAGATTCTGATGCTTGACATCAGGTTTACTGTATCTCTTGGACCTTCTTATTGATGATGAAACACAGAAATTATATCCGAATTCAATACGAAAGGCACAATACCGACTTAAGTAGAAGAGGACTGAAACTCTAACTCTCTACGATTTGAACCTCTCCTGTGAGGCCAGTTTTAGATTCCGATGCTTCACTTCAGGTTTACTGTATCTCTTGGACATTCTTATTGACGATGAAACACAGAAATTGCTTCCAAATTTATTACAAAAGGCACAATGCCGACATAAGTACAAGACGACTGACACTCTAACTTCCGATGATTTGAACCTCTCCTGTGAGTCCAGTTCTAGATTCCGATGCTTCAATTCAGGTTTACTGTATCCCTTGGACCTTCTTATTGACGATGAAAGACAGAAATTGCATCCGAATTTAAAACAAAAGGCACAATAACGACTTAAGTACAAGAGGAATGACACTCTAACTGTCTCTGATTTGCACCTCTCCTGTGAGTTCAGTTTTAGATTCCGATGCTTCACATCAGGTTTACTGCATTTCTTGGACCTCCTTATTCATGATGAAACACAGATATTACATCCGAATTCAATACAAGAGGCACAATACTGACCTAAGTACAAGAGGACTGACACTCTAACTCCCTATGATTTGAACCTCTCCTGTGAGTCCAGTTTTATATTCCGATGCTTCACTTCAGGTTTACTGTATTCCTTGGGCCTTCTTATTGACGATGAAACACAGAAATTGCATCCAAATTTAATACAAAAGGCACAATGCCGACTTAAGTACAGGAGGACTGACACTCTAACTTTCGATGATTTGAACCTCTCCTGTGAGTCCAGTTTTAGATTCTGTTGCTTCACTTCAGGTTTACTGTATCCCCTGGACCTTCTTATTCACGATGAAACACAGAAATTGCATCCAAATTTAATACAAAAGGCACAATGCCGACTTAAGCACAAGAGGACTGACACAGTAACCCTCGACGATTTGAACCTCTCCTGTGAGTCCAGTTTTAGATTCCGATGCTTCACTTCAGGTTTACTGTATCCCTTGGACTTTTTTATTCACGATGAAACACAGAAATTGCATCCAAATTTAATACAAAAGTCACAATGCCGACTGAAGCACAAGAGGACTGACACTCTAACTCTCGACGATTTGAACCTCTCCTGTGAATCCAGTTTTAGATTCCGATGCTTCAATTCAGGTTTACGGTATACCTTGAACCTTCTTATTGACGATGAATCACAGAAATTGCATCCGAATTTAATACAAAAGGCACAATGCCGACTTAAGTACAAGAGGACTGACATTCTAACTTTCTATGATTTGAACCTCTCGTGTGAGCCCATTTTGAGATTCCGATGCTTCACATCAGGTTTACTGTATCTCTTGGACCTTCTTATTGATGATGAAACACAGAAATTACATCCGAATTCGATACAAAAGGCACAATACCGACTTAAGTACAAGAGGACTGACACTCTAACTCTCTATGATTTGAACATCTCCTGTGAGTCCAGTTTTAGATTCCGATGCTTTACTTCAGGTTTACTGTATCCCTTGGACATTCTTATTCACGATGAAACACAGAAATTGTATCCAAATTTAATACAAAAGGCACAATGCCGACTTAAGCACATGAGGACTGACCCTCTTACTCTCGACGATTTGAACCTCTCCTGTGAGTCCAGTTATACATTCCGATGCTCAATTCAGGTTTACTGTATCCCTTGGACCTTCTTATTGACGATGAATCACAGAAATTGCATCCGAATTTAATACAAAAGGCACAATGCCGACTTAAGTACAAGAGGACTGACACTCTAACTCTCTACGATCTGAACCTCTCCTGTGAGTCCAGTTATAGATTCCGATGCTTCACTTCAGGTTTACTGTGTCCCTTGGACCTTCTTATTGAGGATGAAACACCGACATTGCATCTGAATTTAATACAAAAGGCACAATGCCGACTTAAGTACAGGAGGACTGACACTCTAACTTTCTATGATTTGAACCTCTCCTGTGACTCCAGTTTTAGTTTCTGTTGCTTCACATCAGGCTTACTGTATCTCTTAGACCATCTTATTTACGATGAAACACCGAAATTACATCCGAATTCAGTACGAAAGGCACAATACCGACTTAAGTACAAGAGGACTGACACTCTAACTCTCTACGATTTGAACCACTCCTGTGACTCCAGTTTTAGATTCCGTTGCTTCACTTCAGGTTTACTGTATCCCTTGGACATTCTTATTGACGATGAGACACAGAAATTGCATCCAAATTTAATACAAAAGGCACAATGCCGACTTAAGTACAAGAGGACTGACACTCTAACTTTCGATGATTTGAACCTCTCCTGTGAGTCCAGTATTAGATTCCGATGCTTCAATTCATGTTTACTGTATCCCTTGGACTTTCTTATTGACGATGAAACACAGAAATTGCATCCGAATTTAATACAAAAGGCACAATGCCGACTTAAGTACAAGAGGAATGACACTCCAACTGTCTATGATTTGAACCTCTCCTGTGAGTCCAGTTTTAGATTCCAATGCTTCACATCAGATTTACTGTATTTCTTATACCTTCTCATTCATGATGAAACACAGAAATTACATCCGAATTCAATACAAGAGGCACAATACCAACTTAAGTACAAGAGGACTGACACTCTAGCTCTCTATGATTTGAACCTCTCCTGTGAGTCCAGTTTTAGATTCCGATGCTTCACTTCAGGTTTACTGTATCCCTTGGACCTTCTTATTGACGATGAAACACAGAAATTGCATCCAAAATTAATACAAAAGGCACAATGCCGAATTAAGTACAAGAGGACTGACACTCTAACTTTCGATGATTTGAACCTCTCCTGTGAGTCCAGTTTTAGATTGCGATGCTTCACTTCAGGTTTACTGTATCCCTTTGACCTTCTTATTGACGATCAAACACAGAAATTGCATTCGAATTTAATACTAAAGGCACAATGCCGACTTAAGTACAAGAGGATTGACACTCTAACTTTCTATGATTTAAAGCTCTCCAAAGAGTCTAGTTTTAGATTATGATGCTTCACTTTAGGTTTACTGTATCCCTTGGACCTTCTTATTGTCGATGAAACACAGAAATTGCATTCGAATGTAATACAAAAGGCACAACGCCAACTCAGGTACAAGAGGACAGACACTCTAACTTTCTATAATTTGAACCACTCCTGTGACTCCAGTTTAAGATTCTGATGCTTCACTTCAGGTTTACTGTATCCCTTGGACCTTCTTATTGACGATGAAACACAGAAATTGCATCCGAATTTAATACAAAGGGCACAATGCCGACTTAAGTACAAGAGGACTGACACTCTAACTTTCTATGATTTGAAATTCTCCTAAGAGTCCAGTTTTAGATTACGATGCTTCACTTCTGATTTACTGTATCCCTTGGACCTTCTTATTGTCGATGAAACACAGAATTTGCATCCGAATTTAATACAAAAGGCACAATGCCGACTTAAGTACAAGAGGACTGACCCTCTAACTTTCTATGATTTGAACCACTCCTGTGACTCCAGTTTAAGATTCCGATGCTTCACTTCAGGTTTACTGTATCGCTTGGACCATTTTATTGACGATGAAACACAGAAATAGCATCCGAATTTAATACAAAAGTCACAATGTCGACTTAAGTACAAGAGGACTGACACTCTAACTCTCTATGATTTGAACCTCTCGTGTGAGCCCATTTTGAGATTCCGATGCTTCACATCAGGTTTACTGTATCTCTTGGACCTTCTTATTGATGATGAAACACAGAAATTACATCCGAATTCGATACAAAAGGCACAATACCGACTTAAGTACAAGAGGACTGACACTCTAACTCTCTATGATTTGAACATCTCCTGTGAGTCCAGTTTTAGATTCCGATGCTTTACTACAGGTTTACTGTATCCCTTGGACATTCTTATTCACGATGAAACACAGAAATTGTATCCAAATTAAATACAAAAGGCACAATGCCGACTTAAGCACAAGAGGACTGACACTCTAACTCTCGACGATTTGAACCTCTCCTGTGAGTCCAGTTATACATTCCGATGCTCAATTCAGGTTTACTGTATCCCTTGGACCTTCTTATTGACGATGAATCACAGAAATTGCATCCGAATTTAATACAAAAGGCACAATGCCGACTTAAGTACAAGAGGACTGACACACTAACTCTCTACGATCTGAACCTCTCCTGTGAGTCCAGTTTTAGATTCCGATGCTTCACTTCAGGTTTACTGTATCTCTTGGACATTCTTATTGACGATGAAACACAGAAATTGCTTCCAAATTTAATACAAAAGGCACAATGCCGACTTAAGTACAAGAGGACTGACACTCTAACTTTCGATGATTTGAACCTCTCCTGTGAGTCCAGTTTTAGATTCCGATGCTTCAATTCAGGTTTACTGTATCCCTTGGACTTTTTTATTGACGATCAAACACAGAAATTGCATCCGAATTTAATACAAAAGGCACAATGCCGACTTAAGTACAAGAGGAATGACACTCCAACTGTCTATGATTTGAACCTCTCCTGTGAGTCCAGTTTTAGATTCCGATGCTCCACATCAGGTTTACTGTATTTCTTGGACCTTCTTATTCATGATGAAACGCAGAAATTACATCCGAATTCAATACAAGAGGCTCAATACCGACTTAAGTACAAGAGGATTGACACTCTAGCACCCTATGTTTCGAACCTCTCCTGTGAGTCCAGTTTTAGATTCCGTTGCTTCAATTCTGGTTTACTGTATCCCTTGGACCTTCTTATTAACGATGAACCACAGAAATTGCATCGGAATTTAATACAAAAGGCACAATGCCGACTCAAGTTCAAGAGGACTGACACTCTAACTTTCTATGATTTGATCCTCTCGTGTGAGCCCAGTTTGAGATTCCGATGCTTCACATCAGGTTTACTGTATCTCTTGGACCTTCTTATTGATGATGAAACACAGAAATTACATCCGAATTCAATACAAAAGGCACAATACCGACTTAAGTACAAGAGGACTGACGTTCTAGCTCTCTACGATTTGAACATCTCCTGTGAGTCAAGATTTAGATTCCGATGCTTCACATCAGGTTTACTGTATCCCTTGGACCTTCTTATTCACGATGAAACACAGAAATTGCATCCAAGTTTAATACAAAAGGCACAATGCCGACTTAAGCACAAGAGGACTGACACTCTAACTCTCGACGATTTGAACCTCTCCTGTGAGTCCAGTTTTAGATTCCGATGCTTCAATTCAGACTTACTGTATTTTTTGGACCTTCTTATTGACGATGAATCACAGAAATTGCATCCGAATTTAATACAAAAGGCACAATGCCGACTTAAGTACAAGAGGACTGACACTCTAACTTTCTATGATTTGAACCTCTCCTGTGACTCCAGTTTTAGTTTCTGTTGCTTCACATCAGGTTTACTGTATCTCTTAGACCATCGTATTTATGATGAAACACCGAAATTACATCCGAATTCAGTACGAAAGGCACAATACCGACTTAAGTACAAGAGGACTGACACTCTAACTCTCTAAGATTTGAACCACTCCTGTGAGTCCAGTTTTAGATTCCGATGCTTCACTTCAGGTTGACTGTATACCTTGGACATTCTTATTGATGATGAAACACAGAAATTGCATCCAAATTTAATACAAAAGGCAGAATGCCGACTTAAGTACAAGAGGACTGACACTCTAACTTTCGATGATTTGAACCTCTCCTGTGAGTCCAGTTTTAGATTCCGATGCTTCAATTCAGGTTTACTGTATCCCTTGGACTTTTTTATTGACGATGAAACACAGAAATTGCATCCGAATTTAATACAAAAGGCACAATGCCGACTTAAGTACAAGAGGAATGACACTCCAACTGTCTATGATTTGAACCTCTCCTGTGAGTCCAGTTTTAGATTCCGATGCTCCACATCAGGTTTACTGTATTTCTTGGACCTTCTTATTCATGATGAAACGCAGAAATTACATCCGAATTCAATACATGAGGCTCAATACCGACTTAAGTACAAGAGGACTGACACTCTAGCTCCCTATGTTTCGAACCTCTCCTGTGAGTCCAGTTTTAGATTCCGTTGCTTCAATTCTGGTTTACTGTATCCCTTGCACCTTCTTATTAACGATGAACCACAGAAATTGCATCTGAATTTAATACAAAAGGCACAATGCCGACTCAAGTTCAAGAGGACTGACACTCTAACTTTCTATGATTTGATCCTCTCGTGTGAGCCCAGTTTGAGATTCCGATGCTTCACATCAGGTTTACTGTATCTCTTGGACCTTCTTATTGATGATGAAACACAGAAATTACATCCGAATTCAATACAAAAGGCACAATACCGACTTAAGTACAAGAGGACTGACGTTCTAGCTCTCTACGATTTGAACATCTCCTGTGAGTCCAGATTTAGATTCCGATGCTTCACATCAGGTTTACTGTATCCCTTGGACCTTCTTATTCACGATGAAACACAGAAATTGCATCCAAGTTTAATACAAAAGGCACAATGCCGACTTAAGC
This sequence comes from Schistocerca serialis cubense, assembly GCF_023864345.2. Taxonomy (NCBI): domain Eukaryota; kingdom Metazoa; phylum Arthropoda; class Insecta; order Orthoptera; family Acrididae; genus Schistocerca; species Schistocerca serialis. The sequence continues at coordinate 89,363,255 of NC_064645.1, forward strand.
ACAAGAGGACTGACACTCTAACTCTCGACGATTTGAACCTCTCCTGTGAGTCCAGTTTTAGATTCCGATGCTTCAATTCAGGTTTACTGTATTCCTTGGACCTTCTTATTGACGATGAATCACAGAAATTGCATCCGAATTTAATACAAAAGGCACAATGCCGACTTAAGTACAAGAGGACTGACACTCTAACTCTCTACGATTTGAACCTCTCCAGTGAGACCAGTTTTAGATTCCGATGCTTCACATCAGGTTTACTATATCTCTTGGACCTTCTTATTGTTGATGAAACACAGAAATTACATCCGAATTCAATACAACAGTCGCAATACCGACTTAAGTGCAAGAGGACTGACACTCTAACTCTCTTTGATTTGAACATCTGATGTGAGTCCAGTTTTAGATTCCGAAGCTTCACTTCAGGTTTACTGTATCCCTTGGACCTTCTTATTGACGAGGAAACACAGAAATTGCATCCAAATTTAATACAAAAGGCACAATGCCGACTTAAGCACAAGAGGACTGACACTGTAACTCTCGACGATTTGAACCTCTCCTGTGAGTCCAGTTTTAGATTCCGATGCTTCATTACAGGTTTACTGTATCCCTTGGACCTTCTTATTGACGATGAATCACAGAAATTGCATCCGAATTTAATACAAAAGGCACAATGCCGACTTAAGTACAAGAGGACTGACACTCTAACTCTCTACGATTTGAACCTCTCCTGTGAGTCCAGTTTTAGATTCCGATGCTTCACTTCAGGTTTACTGTGTCCCTTGGACCTTCTTATTGAGGATCAAACACCGAAATTGCATCTGAATTTAATACAAAAGGCACAATGCCGACTTAAGTACAATAGGACTGACACTCTAACTTTCTATGATTTGAACCTCTCCTGTGAGTCCAGTTTTAGATTCTGATGCTTGACATCAGGTTTACTGTATCTCTTGGACCTTCTTATTGATGATGAAACACAGAAATTATATCCGAATTCAATACGAAAGGCACAATACCGACTTAAGTAGAAGAGGACTGACACTCTAACTCTCTACGATTTGAACCTCTCCTGTGAGTCCAGTTTTAGATTCCGATGCTTCACTTCAGGTTTACTGTATCTCTTGGACATTCTTATTGACGATGAAACACAGAAATTGCTTCCAAATTTATTACAAAAGGCACAATGCCGACTTAAGTACAAGAGGACTGACACTCTAACTCCCTATGATTTGAACCTCTCCTGTGAGTCCAGTTTTATATTCCGACGCTTCACTTCAGGTTTACTGTATTCCTTGGGGCTTCTTATTGACGATGAAACACAGAAATTGCATCCAAATTTAATACAAAAGGCACAATGCCGACTTAAGTACAGGAGGACTGACACTCTAACTTTTGATGATTTGAACCTCTCCTGTGAGTCCAGTTTTAGATTCTGTTGCTTCACTTCAGGTTTACTGTATCCCCTGGACCTTCTTATTCACGATGAAACACAGAAATTGCATCCAAATTTAATACAAAAGGCACAATGCCGACTTAAGCACAAGAGGACTGACACACTAACTCTCGACGATTTGAACCTCTCCTGTGAGTCCAGTTTTAGATTCCGATGCTTCACTTCAGGTTTACTGTATCCCTTGGACTTTTTTATTCACGATGAAACACAGAAATTGCATCCAAATTTAATACAAAAGGCACAATGCCGACTGAAGCACAAGAGGACTGACACTCTAACTCTCGACGATTTGAACCTCTCCTGTGAGTCCAGTTTTAGATTCCGATGCTTCAATTCAGGTTTACTGTATACCTTGAACCTTCTTATTGACGATGAATCACAGAAATTGCTACCGAATTTAATACAAAAGGCACAATGCCGACTTAAGTACAAGAGGACTGACACTCTAACTCTCTAGGATTTGAACCTCTCCTGTGAATCCAGTTTTAGATTCCGATGCTTCACTTCAGGTTTACTGTATCCCTTGGATATTCTTATTGACGATGAAACACAGAAATTGCATCCGAATTTAATACAAAAGGCACAATGCCGACTTAAGTACAAGAGGAATGACACTTGTAACGTCTAGTGAGAAACAAAAACAACATATTATGTAGTAACGAGAAAATTATATGTATCATATTGTGTGATTGTATAAAATTATGTATTTTTTTTTTATTATTTTTTTTTGTGAATATCTGCGTCGGCGAGTAATGAAACCGCCACAGACGATAAATGTCGAACAAATATTAAAATAAGTAACTAGCATATAATACGTGACGAATAGCAATTTCTTTGTCTTCTTCATCTGGGTGTCGAATGAGTACGATATCCTGTGTCGTAGTAGCGAACGCTAGTGTAGCATTCTTTTGTCGAGACTAAGCAATGTACGCCATTACGTGTGAATTCACAAAGGTCTGTAATCACTGAGAAATTTAAAGGTTTTAATAGAGGTGTTTAAATGAAAACTTGTATAATTTATTGTTAAGCTTGCTTGCAGATTATCCCATCCTGTTGAGACATTTTTCAGTTATATAAATATTATCTGTGGTGCTGAGCTGCGTGGAGAACGAAGAGCCGCTGCCGCGGCGTATTTAAACGACTCACAATATAGTCGAGCATACCGCAAGGAAGCGGTAAAATAATAGTAAAATAATATTATTTCTTTTAGCTCCCAGACTGGCAGTGAAGATCAGCAGATTTTATGATGTGTTGCAGATTGACGCGGGCTGCTGATAGGATATAATTTACAGTGCAAATAATGTAATGTACCTTCAGAATTTAATAGTAATCCTGCTGTGCTCCGTTCTGATCTGGCAAACTTTATAGTGACAACGTATTTTTTAATGAGAGTCTCATGTTCTTGGGCTAGTCGTGGTATGAAATAGCATTTTAACGAGAAATAAAATCCACTGCGAACTTGTGTTTTTGAACGATCACACGAACTGTAACATCAGTGTTCATAACAAAGTAAATTTAACTTTTAATCACTATGAAGTAGGGAAGATATATTGATTCTTAGCATGAGTTGCAGTTATGAAAAATCGTTCCTTAAATTGTAGGCCAGATGCAGAACAATAAGACTTCCATATATACATTTTATTCCGCTAAAAGGTAATGATGATAAAGAAAAGCAAAGCACAGCATTATTAACAGATATTTCGCGGCTCCTTTCGTATATACGATAACAAAAACGCGAAACTGTCGTCCAAAAACGCGGGGCCCGAATTTGCAGTGGCCACAAATATAAAATTTTATGTATTTTTCTTTCAGTGTTGATTGTTATGTATGTGTAAATATATATGTATCTAGTGATAAATGTGTGTATGTATATCATGATCAATGCTATGTTTTAATGAATGTGTAAATACTCTTTCATGAAAAACCGTACTACTGCAAACGAGTCTGAGAAGACGATCCTGATAGTACTGAGAAGCTGTAACGACTACGTAATCCGGGGGCAGCCGAACCCCGAAATAAGATAAGCTAAAGGTAAGACTACAGTGTAGTTGTCCTGTTTGTAGAAGTCGAGCTCCAGTGAAGTGATCTCATTTCGCTAGTGGTGTGCATATTGTGCGTAGTTTGATGTTAGTGTTTGTGACAGGACAAGGTTGATGGTAGATAGTAATTTTTGGTGTGCAGTTAGTGTAGATAAATTAACGTATTTTGTGTGCAAGGGGCAAAACTGTCAGACTTTGTGGTTTAGTAAGCAATTTATGAATATGGTTAAGTTGCGTAGTCAACGTCCAAGCAATATGGATACTGAGGAACAACAATTAGTTAGTGCAGGAAATGTGGAACCGGGTACCTCAAGTAGTACTAGTACTCTCTTTGAGGATATAACATGTGAGAATGTGGGGGCAGTGGCACAGGAAGTGGTGCCACCGCCCACTAGTCCTCAAGGGGATGTAGAGAAAGAAGTTGTACCACCACCAGAAAAGCAGGAACCAGAGAGTGGTAATCTGCCTGGTGGGTATTCGCTTCAGGCTATATTAGAGCGCGTGCTGAATTACCAGGCAGAATTTGCGCAACAGCAAGTCGAGCGAGACCGCCAGCAAGCTGAGCGAGATCGCCGGCAAGCTGAGCGGGACCAGCAACTTGTGCAATCGTTAGAAAACATGAAAAAAGAGATTGCAGATATGAAACAGAATTATGAGTCGATACCTAAGGCCGTGCAGGAGCTGACTGAACAGGTCAACAACCTGCAAGTAGCAAACACTAACAGGGTAGACGAAATAGGTGTATTAGCCAATCGAGTAGAAAAGCTAGAAATAGATTCCACGCAGCTTGTAGAGCAGAAGTGGAACGAACAAGCAACTAAAATTGAAACAGAATTCAACTCATGGCTAGAAGTGAAGGAGTGTGAGATTGACAAGAACATTAATTCCAAAGTACAAGCAGCCATAGCAAATAGAGGCTCCGAATCGTTCAGTACCGCAGTGAATAGTCAGGTACAGAACGACGTGCAAACCATCAAACAAATACTCAGTGAGGATATTCCGCAGTGGCAAGTGAATATGAACAAACGGATATCCGACCTGGAGAAGGGTTTAGCTCAAAGCAGAAAACATTTGGAACAGGAACCTCTGTCGCCAACAGCCCATGGTTTCGGCAACGCACAAACTTATACGCGATACAACAATGGGGAATCTGTAGTCGATAATGCGAAGAGCTGTAGCTTCGGTTCGGAGCACACAGCATATGTCCAAGGAGCAAAACCATGTAGTTCAAAAATATTAGTGGAAGAAAGTTTAATCAAAAATAGACAATGTCAAACGTTTACTACTGAACGGAAATCAGTACACCCAGTAGTATTCATAAAAAGCTTTAAAAATATCTTGCCCAGTGTGTGGAACGAAACACAGAAAATTCAATACGTAATGTCGTACATTCAAGGTGATGCAGCGTTGTGGGCTACAGAAGTAGCAGACAGCTGCATGACATATGAACAGTTCGAAAGGGCATTTCTATCGAAATATTGGTCGCCTTGTATACAAGAGCGGCTAAGAAAAGAAGTATATAATCCCGAACCGTACTCACCTCGTCTGGGGAATTTGAGACGGTATTTTGAAAAATATATAAACATAACACGCTACTGGGACGAGCCTATATCACCAAGAGACATAATAAGACTACTAAAATCACATTTACCCATTCATATCAAAGAGAAATTAATACACGTACCAGAAAGCGATATGGAAAACTTCCTGTCTGTTCTAGATTCTATAGACTTGATACAGGAAGACGCAAAATCAGCGTGTGATCACTCGCGGAATAATGGGTCAGGATGTAAACATGACAGAAATAGTAGTGCACAAAACCACAACCATGGAAATGGTGGGGGTGGTAACAAGCGGCAAGAACATTCGCAAAATGGTAGTAATGGTAGAGGCCAGAACGGGTATGGACAAACAACCTATAACAAAAGGCGTCGATTTGACGACCGGTACGAATCTGGAATGTCAGGGACCAACCGCGGGAAAAATGCGCGAGGTCAGTGGCAGAGCAATTATAGTGATAGTAGTCGAAATTGGCAGCAAAATCAGCGAAGAAGCCCAGAGCGACAGGGTAATGACCGGTATGACAACAATAGGCCACCGCCGCAAAACGCGCCTATTGCGCAGCCGTGGCGGCCGACAAATCAGAGTGTACATATAGTGGAGGTCGCGGACAATAGCCGTCCAAGTACTTCACAAGTAACTAATTCAACATACTAGAATCGGCCTCGATATGCTCTCCATCGGTGGCCGAGGGATGGAGTGAGAGCAACACGAGTGATAATAATATACCTGGGATACGTATGCTGCGATACAACGATGGTGTCAGTATGGATAAAGATCTACTGAACGAACCACACGAATGTAAGAAAGATAATAACGAAAATGTGCAAGCTATTATCGAAGCGAAAATCAATGATGTTGCAGTGAATATAATCATCGACACAGGTGCCTCAGTAAGTGTAATGAGTATGGAGTTATTTAAGGCACTGGGAAAAGGACATAGCATTCCGACTTTCCCGGTTAATAATTGTAAGGTGTCTGGAGCCATAAGTGCACAGAGCCAATTAGTTAAATACCAGGTGCAGGTAGAGATTTGTAAGGAGGGCGAAGCCATAGTGAGCTCGTTCCTCGTTGTTAAAGGATTGAAGGTGGCCTGCATTCTGGGAGTAGATTTTCTCCGTGAGAGGGACGCATTGATCGACCTCTCATTGGGGAAATTAAGCATAGTTAATAGGGGTAGGAGGATTGAGTTATCTATGATGAAATCGAAGGAGGTACTTGTGCCGTGTTGTAATCGAATCAATATCAAGGGTAGGAACCCTTGGGTACTAAACCTTGATGATTTGTCACATGCAGCAGACCTCTATTACCCGAATTTAGAGGATCGAAATTTTGAAACAAATGTTGAGGCATTTCAAACCAAAGTGCAGGAATCTGAAGGTTTAAGCGGTAAACAAAAGCAACAGTTGACGCCGCTGCTATCGGAATACACTATGGTATTTACCGACCGACCAGGAATAGTCAAAGGGTACCACTATCACAGAGAGGTGATGCCCCACAAAACATACTGTCGCGCAACTTACTCCATCCCTTGGTCGAGGAGGGAATTAGTAGCTAAAGAGATTCGGAAGATGTTAGAGTGGGATATCATTGAGCCCTCCTTCTCTCCATACAGTAGTCCTCTTGTAGCAGTGGCGAAAGCCAATGGAAAAATCAGGCTAGTGTTAGATGCGAGGGACATTAACAAAATTATCATACCTGTCCGGACTCGCCCTGAGAATTTAGATGAGCAGATACAACAGAAATATAATGTAGGAGATCTAGTACTTATTCGTAACCACGCTAAATCCTCAGCCACCTTAAAACAGAATAGTAAGTGGCAATTGCTATATTCAGGGCCTTTTGAAGTAATAAGCGTGCCACACGAATGTAGCTATTTGTTAGCACATCCCCATACGGGGAAGATCAAACGATTGTATCCACGTAAAGATGTGAAGTTATTTATTCAGTGACATATCACATATAAAGAGTGATAGTTGTAAGAAGATTTTAATTGTGTTTTAGAATATAAGTATGTTAGTATTAAGAAAGAAATTTGTGTGTAATGAAACTTGGAGGAAGTGGATCCAGAAAGTAGGCAATAGCTTACACAGGAAAGATTTTGTTTACAGACAATTAGAGCCATTTAAAAATTATAGGCTCATTAAGCAACGAACAATCTTCTTGTTGATAAAGTGAGGATTAATTTCTTGAATCATTATACAAAGGATTAATTTCTTGAACCATTTTCTATGTGTAGTATGTAAGTGCAATTAATGATGCAATCTAATATAGTAAGGTAACTGTTGTAATTGTATTAGGATAAGGAACCCTGAGAGAGAGAGTCTTGACTAGCCAAACATGGACTCTGTAATATGCAACAATTATGTGATGTTTGCTGCCAGTAGTGATATGAGAACGACACTGGAGCATAAGCTAATCAAAAAACAAGCCCGTTCCGTGGAAAATCCGCTTTGTATATAACAATGCTTCAATTGAAGCCTGTGTACTTGGTACACGCCCTTGAATATTCGTTACGCGATACGCGAATTAAGTTAACCAATGTGGAACCTACACTGTAGTCATATAGGAAAAATTATTAAAAATAATGCCAGTGCTAAATGAAGTATTTATTGATCAATATGCCCAAGTCAAGCTGTCATGCACATGGTAAAATCTGTTTGATAGATGGGTGATAACCAGGCAAGCTACACTGATAAGAAAATTAAAAAATTTCACAAAAGGGCTATATACGCCTAGTAACAATATGAAAAGTGTGTTGTGATAAGGTAAAAACAAATAGACGCCATGTAGATGAGAGTGAGTATGCGAAGAACAGTTAAAAGGTATTAAAAAATAAACTGTGTGCATAAACAATGGAGGAAAGGACGGAATATTGTGTGTAGCAGGGACAGAAAATGACTGTTGTATCTGCACCAATATATACGTCGATAAGTCTAGTGTTGAGTGACAGACTGTCCTAGTGCAGTGCTCAACGAACAATAGACAGTGTATAAAAACAGTAGTTATTGATTCGTTCGGAGTCGAGTTAAACGAACATCGATCGACGGGGACATTTAGTATGTGTGTTACGAAACATTTTCACGTGTTGAAAGACGCTCTGGCAGTGTACCAACCGTGGAGTGAGTGAAAATGTGTAGTACAATGTGCGTGTGACGAACCTTGAATACCAGTGTCACAATGCCACAAGAAACCTGTTATCACGCCAAACTATCCTGTGCATACCAGTGAAGCGACGGCTTACTGAACAATAAACGCTTTTAACAAGTTGCATCTTCTTCCGCAGCTAGTAATCTGTGTCCTTAAAGACAGTACACCGTTGTGGAATGTTTGTTTCATGCGCTACAACGGGGAGCCATGCGGAGAAGCCGAGACGAGTGCCGTGCCGCCAGCCAGCCGGTCGCGGTAAACCACTGCTACTCGCCGACATCGGCGAATGGTTCGCCGCGGTTCGCGACTGCTTGGGCGCCACGTCAGCACGACGTCGCTGTTACTGAGAGCCGGTCGTCGAACCCAGCGGCCGTCGGCACGCGGCGGTCCAGACGACGCTACTCAACAATTGCTTCGCGCCGCCAGCTCCGTACAACATTGTTGTCATTCAAATGAACTATCAGATATGTGTTTAATGCACTAACATGAATAGGGTTTAGTGGACACGAAATGACGTGACAAACATTTGTTTTTTTTTTCCTTGAGTTATTCAATACGGACTCAAAGTATTCATTGGTTCAGTGATATATAGATATAATATGTTTTCGTCATGTTAATGAAGTATACTCGCATGAATGCTGGACATTTTAAACCAATTGTCGCGAGTAAATGCAAGGACGATTCATGATACTACTGTAAAAATGTGTAACAAGTGACTTTCATTACAATCCAAAACACAAATATTATATGGGTAACAAAGAGACTAAAGGTTTAACATGCTCTCACAAATAGCCTTTGTTATATGTGAACGTTGGATAGAATCTGAACTTTTTGTGATCAAACTGGGTATTAAAACAAACCAGACGAGATGACCATGGCTCCGGCGCAGTTTTCCAAGGTTTTCTAATCGCACGTAGCCCGAATGGGGGAGCCAAATAAATGTAATGACCCTGGGACTAGGTTGACGGTCACCTCGCAAAGTGTAAGAACAGTATAAAAAGTGTAATTAAACCTACAGTGTAAAAGAACTAAGAAGTTTAAAGTGAATGTTCTAACCAAGGTAACAGACAATAACCAAACAGACGTTAGTGGCAGCATATTGCCGAACATTCTTAACGTTAGTCAATTGCTGCCAGGGGGCATTGTAACGTCTAGTAAGAAACAAAAACAACATATAATGTAGTAACGAGAAAATTATATGTATCATATTGTGTGATTGTATAAAATTATGTATTTTTTTTTATTATTTATTTTTGAGAATATCTGCGTCGGCGAGTAATGAAACCGCCACAGACGATAAATGTCGAACAAAGATTAAAATAAGTAACTAGCATATAATACGTGACGAATAGCAATTTCTTTGTCTTCTTCATCTGGGAGTCGAACGAGTAAGATTTCCTGTGTCGTAGTGGCGAACGCTAGTGTAGCATTCTTTTGTCGAGACTAAGCAATGTACGCCATTACGTGCGAATTCACAAAGGTCTGTAATCACTGAGATATTTAAAGGTTTTAATAGAGGTGTTTAAATGAAAACTTGTTTTATTTATTGTTAAGCTTGCTTGCATATTATCCCATCCTGTTGAGACATTTTTCAGTTATATAAATATTATCTGTGGTGCTGAGCTGCGTGGAGAACGAAGAGCCGCTGCCGCGGCGTATTTAAACGACTTGCAATATAGTCGAGCATACCGCAAGGAAGCGGTAAAATAATAGTAAAATAATATTATTTCTTTTAGCTCCCAGACTAGCAGTGAAGATCAGCAGATTTTATGATGTGTTGCAGATTGACGCGGGCTGCTGATAGGATATAATTTACAATGCAAATAATGTAATGTACCTTCAGAATTTAATAGTAATCTTGCTGTGCTCCGTTCTGATCTGGCAAACTTTATAGTGACAACGTATTTTTTAATGAGAGTCTCATGTTCTTGGGCTAGTCGTGGTATGAAATAGCATTTTAACGAGAAATAAAATCCACTGCGAACTTGTGTTTTTGAACGATCACACGAACTGTAACATCAGTATTCATAACAAAGTAATTTTAACTTTTAATCACTATGAAGTAGGGAAGATATATTGATTCTTAGCATGAGTTGCAGTTATGAAAAATCGTTCCTTAAATTGTAGGCCAGATGCAGAAAAATAAGACTTCCATATATACATTTTATTCCGCTAAAAGGTAATGATGATAAAGAAAAGCAAAGCACAGCATTGCTAAAAGTATTTCACGTAACTCTTTTCGTAAATGTGTTGTTACAAAGAGAATAAATAAACCAAAGAGCAACAAATCAACAATCCGCGAGAGAGTTGGACGTGAAACACTCTAACTGTCTATGATTTGAACCTCTCCTGTCAGTCCAGTTTTAGATTCCGATGCTTCACATCAGGTTTACTGTATTTCTTGGACCTTCTTATTCATGATGAAACACAGAAATTACATCCGAATTCAATACAAGAGGCACAATACCGACTTAAGTACAAGAGGACTGACACTCTAACTCTCTATGATTTGAACCTCTCCTGTGAGTCCAGTTTTAGATTCCGATACTTCACTTCAGGTTTACTGTATCCCTTGGACCTTCTTATTGACCATGAAACACAGAAATTGCATCCAAATTTATTACAAAAGGCACAATGCCGACTTAAGTACAAGAGGACAGACACTCTAACTTTCTATGATTTGAACCACTCCTGTGACTCCAGTTTAAGATTCCGATGCTTCACTTCAGGTTTACTGTATCCCTTGGACCTTCTTATTGACGATGAAACACCGAAATTGCATCCGAATTTAATACAAAAGGCACAATGCCGACTTAAGTACAAGAGGACTGACACTCTAACTTAGTATGATTTGAACCTCTCCTGTGAGTCCAGTTTTAGATTCCGATGCTTCACTTCAGGTTTACTGTATCCCTTGGACCCTCTTATTGACGATGAAACACAGAAATTGCATCCGAATTTAATACAAAGGGCACAATGCCGACATAAGTACAAGAGGACTGACACTCTAACTTTCTATGATTTGAACCTCTCCTGTGAGTCCAGTTTTCGATTCCGATGCTTCAATTCAGGTTTACTGTATCCCTTGGACCTTCTCTTTGACGATGAAACACAGATATTGCATCCAAATTTAATACAGAAGGAACAATGCCGACTTAAGTACAAGAGGACTGACACTCTAACTTTCGATGAATTGAACCTCTACTGTGGGTCCAGTTTTAGATTCCGATGCTTCAATTCATGTTTACTGTATCTCTTGTACCTTCTTATTGACGATGAAACACAGAAATTGCATCTGAATTTAATACAAAAGGCACAATGCCGACTTATGTACAAGAGGACTGGCACTCTAACTTTCTATGATTTGAACCTCTCCTGTGAGTCCAGTTCTAGATTCCGATGCTTCACATCAGGTTTACTGTATCTCTTGGACCTTCTTATTGATGATGAAACACAGAAATTACATCCGAATTCAAAACAAAAGGCACAATGCCGACTTAAGTACAAGAGGACTGACACTCTAACCCACTATGATTTGAACCTCTCCTGTGAGTCCAGTTTTAGAATCCGATGCTTCACTTCAGGTTTACTGTATCCCTTGGACCTTCTTATTGACGATGAAACACAGAAATTGCATCCAAATTTAATGCAAAAGGCACAATGCCGACTTAAGTACAAGTGGACTGACACTATTACTTTCTATGATTTGAACCCCTCCTGTGAGTCCAGTTTTAGATTCCGATCCTGTACCTCAGGTTTACTGTATCCCTTGGACCTTCTTATTGACGATGAAACACAGAAATTGCATCCGAATTTAATACAAAAGGCACAATGCCGACTTAAGTACAAGAGGACTGGCTCGCTAACTTTCTATGATTTGAACGTCTCCTGTGAGTCCAGTTAGGATTCCGATGCTTCACATCACGTTTACTGTATCTCTTGGACCTTCTTATTGATGATGAAACACAGAAATTATATCCGAATTCAATACAAAAGCACAATACCGACTTAAGTACAAGAGGACTGACACTCTAACTCCCTATGATTTGAACCTCTCCTGTGAGTCCAGTTTTATATTCCGATGCTTCACTTCAGGTTTACTGTATCCCTCTGACCTTCCTATTGACGATGAAACACAGAAATTGCATCCAAATTTAATACAAGAGGCACAATGCCGACTTAAGTACAAGAGGACTGACACTCTAAATTTCGATGATTTGAACCGCTCCTGTGAGTCCAGTTTTAGATTCCGGTGCTTCACTTCAGGTTTACTGCATCCGTTGCACCTTCTTATTGCCGATGAAACACAGAAATGGCATCCAAATTCAATACAAAAGGCACAATGCCGACTTAAGTAGAAGAGGACTGACACTCTAACTTTCGATGATTTGAACCTCTCCTGTGAGTCCAGTTTTAGATTCCGATGCTTCAATTCAGGTTTACTGTATTCCTTGGACCATCTTATTGACGATGAAACACAGAAATTGCATCCGAATTTAATACAAAAGGCACAATGCCGACTTAAGTACAAGAGGACTGACACTCTAACTTTCGATGATTTGAACCTCTCCTGTGAGTCCAGTTTTAGATTCCGATGCTTCAATTCAGGTTTACTGTATCCCTTGGACCTTCGTATTGACGATGAAACACAGAAATTGCATCCGAATTTAATACAAAAGGCACAATGCCGACTTAAGTACAAGAGGAATGACACTCTAACTGTCTATGATTTGAACCTCTCCTGTGAGTCCAGTTTTAGATTCCGATGCTTCACATCAGGTTTACTGTATTTCTTGGACCTTCTTATTCATGATGAAACACAGAAATTACATCCGAATTCAATACAAGAGGCACAATACCGACTTAAGTACAACAGGACTGACACTCTAACTTTCGATGATTTGAACCTCTCCTGTGAGTCCAGTTTTAGATTCCGATGCTTCAATTCAGGTTTACTGTATCCCTTGGACCTTCGTATTGACGATGAAACACAGAAATTACATCCGAATTCAATACAAGAGGCACAATGCCGACTTAAGTACAAGAGGACTGACACTCTAAATTTCGATGATTTGAACCGCTCCTGTGAGTCCAGTTTTAGATTCCGATGCTTCACTTCAGGTTTACTGCATCCGTTGCACCTTCTTATTGCCGATGAAACACAGAAATGGCATCCAAATTCAGTACAAAAGGCACAATGCCGACTTAAGTACAAGAGGACAGACTCTCTAACTTTCTATGATTTGAACCACTCCTGTGACTCCAGTTTAAGATTCAGATGCTTCACTTCAGGTTGACTGTAGCCCTTGGACCTTCTTATTGACGATGAAACACAGAAATTGCATCCGAATTTAATACAAAAGGCACAATGCCGACTATAGCACAAGAGGACTGACACTCTAACTCTCGACGATTTGAACCTCTCCTGTGAGTCCAGTTTTAGATTCCGATGCTTCAATTCAGGTTTACTGTATTCCTTGGACCTTCTTATTGACGATGAATCACAGAAATTGCATCCGAATTTAATACAAATGGCACAATGCCGACTTAAGTACAAGAGGACTGACACTCTAACTCTCTACGATATGAACCTCTCCAGTGAGACCAGTTTTAGTTTCCGATGCTTCACATCAGGTTTACTGTATCTCTTGGACCTTCTTATTGATGATGAAACACAGAAATTACATCCGAATTCAATACAAAAGGCACAAAGCCGACTTAAGTACAAGAGGACTGACACTCTAACTCTCTATTATTTGAACCTCTAGTGTGAGCCCAGTTTGAGATTCCGATGCTTCACATCAGGTTTACTGTATCTCTTGGACCTTCTTATTGATGATGAAACACAGGAATTCATCCGAATTCAATACAAAAGGCACAATACCGACTTAAGTACAAGAGGACTGACACTCTAACTTTCTATGATTTGAACCACTCCTGTGACTCCAGTTTAAGATTCCGATGCTTTACTTAAGGTTTACTGTATCTTTTTGACTTTCTTATTGACGATGAAACACAGAAATTGCATCCGAATTTAATACAATAGGCACAATGCCGACTTAAGTACAAGACGACTGACACTCTAACTCTCTATGATTTGAACCTTTTCTGTGAGTCCAGTTTTAGATTCCGATGCTTCAATTCATGTTTACTGTATCCCTTGAACTTTCTTATTGACGATGAAACACAGAAATTGCATCCGAATTTAATACAAAAGGCACAATGCCGACTTCAGTACAAGAGGACTGACACTCTAACTTAGTATGATTTGAACCTCTCCTGTGAGTCCAGTTTTAGATTCCGATGCTTCACTTCAGGTTTACTGTATCCCTTGGACTTTCTTATTGTCGATGAAACACAGAAATTGCAGCCTAATTTAATACAAAGGGCACAATGCAGACATAAGTACAAGAGGACTGACACTCTAACTTTCTATGATTTGAACCTCTCCTGTGAGTCCAGTTTTCGATTCCGATGCTTCAATTCAGGTTTACTGTATCCCTTGGACCTTCTCTTTGACGATGAAACACAGAAATTGCATCCAAATTAATACAGAAGGAACATTGCCGACTTAAGTACAAGAGGACTGACACTCTAACTTTCGATGAATTGAACCTCTACTGTGGGTCCAGTTTTAGATTCCGATGCTTCAATTCACTTTTACTGTATCTCTTGGACCTTCTTATTGACGATGAAACACAGAAATTACATCCGAATTCAAAACAAAAGGCACAATACCGACTTAAGTACAAGAGGACTGACACTCTAACCCTCTATAATTTGAACCTCTCCTGTGAGTCCAGTTCTAGATTCCGATGCTTCACATCAGGTTTACTGTATCTCTTGGACCTTCTTATTGATGATGAAACACAGAAATTACATCCGAATTCAAAACAAAAGGCACAATACCGACTTAAGTACAAGAGGACTGACACTCTAACCCTCTATAATTTGAACCTCTCCTGTGAGTCCAGTTTTAGATTCCGATGCTTCACTTCAGGTTTACTGTATCCCTTGGACCTTCTTATTGACGATGAAACACAGAAATTGCATCCGAATTCAATACAAAAGGCACAATACCGACTTAAGTACAAGAGGACTGACACTCTAACTCCCTATGATTTGAACCTCTCCTGTGAGTCCAGTTTTTGATTCCGACGCTTCACTTCAGGTTTACTGTATCCCTCTGACCTTCCTGTTGACGATGAAACACAGAAATTGCATCCAAATTTAATACAAAAGGCACAATGCCGACTTAAGTACAAGAGGACTGGCTCGCTAACTTCCTACGATTTGAACGACTCCTGTGAGTCCAGTTAGGATTCCGATGCTTCACATCACGTTTACTGTATCTCTTGGACCTTCTTATTGATGATGAAACACAGAAATTACATCCGAATTCAATACAAAAGGCACAATACCGACTTAAGAACAAGAGGACTGACACTCTAACTCCCCATGATTTGAACCTCTCCTGTGAGTCCAGTTTTAGATTCCGACGCTTCACTTCAGGTTTACTGTATCCCTCTGACCTTCCTATTGACGATGAAACACAGAAATTGCATCCAAATTTAATACAAAAGGCACAATGCCGACTTAAGTACAAGAGGACTGACACTCTAAATTTCGATGATGTGAACCGCTCCTGTGAGTCCAGTTTGAGATTCCGATACTTCACTTCAGGTTTGCTGTATCCCTTGGACCTTCTTATTGACGATGAAACACAGAAATTGCATCCAAATTTAATACAAAAGGCATAATGCCGACTCAAGTACAAGAGGACTGACACTCTAACTTTCTATTATTTGAACCACTCCTGTGAGTCGAGTTTCAGATTCTGATGCTTCAATTCAGTTTCACTGTATGCCTTGGACATTCTTATTGACGATGAAACACAGAAATTGCATCCAAACTTAGTTCAAAAGGCACAATGCCGACTTAAGTACAAGAGGACTGACACTCTAACTCTCTACGATTTGAACCTCTCCTGTGAGTCCAGTTTTTGATTCCGATGCTTCACTTCAGGTTTACTGTATGCCTTGGACCTTCTTATTGATGATGAAACACAGAAATTCATCCGAATTCAATACAAAAGAAACAATACCGACTAAAGTACAAGAGGACTGTCGTTCTAATTCTCGACGATTTGAACCTCTCCTGTGAGTCCAGTTTTAGATTCCGATGCTTCACATCAGGTTTACTGTATCTCTTGGACCTTCTTATTGATGATGAAACACAGAAATTACATCCGAATTCAATACAACAGGCACAATACAGACTTAAGTACAAGAGGACTGACACTCTAACTTTCTCTGATATGAACCACTCCTGTGAGTCCAGTTTGAGATTCCGATACTTCACTTCAGGTTTGCTGTATCCCTTGGACCTTCTCTTTGACGATGAAACACAGAAATTGCATCCAAATTTAATTTAGAAGGAACAATGCCGACTTAAGTACAAGAGGACTGATACTCTAACTTTCGATGAATTGAACCTCTACTGTGGGTCCAGTTTTAGATTCCGATGCTTCAATTCACGTTTACTGTATCTATTGGACCTTCTTATTGACGATGAAACACAGAAATTGCATCCGAATTTAATACAAAAGGCACAATGCCGACTTATGTACAAGAGGACTGGCACTCAAACTTTCTATGATTTGAACCTCTCCTGTGAGTCCAGTTCTAGATTCCGATGCTTCACATTAGGTTTGCTGTATCTCTTGGACCTTCTTATTGATGATGAAACACAGAAATTACATCCGAATTCAAAACAAAAGGCACAATACCGACTTAAGTACAAGAGGACTGACACTCTAAATTTCGATGATTTGAACCGCTCCTGTGAGTCCAGTTTGAGATTCCGACACTTCACTTCAGGTTTGCTGTATCCCTTGGACCTTCTTATTGACGATGAAACACAGAAATTGCATCCAAATTTAATACAAAAGGCATAATGCCGACTTAAGTACAAGAGGACTGACACTCTAACTTTCTATTATTTGAACCACTCCTGTGAGTCGAGTTTCAGATTCTGATGCTTCAATTCAGTTTCACTGTATGCCTTGGACCTTCTTATTGACGATGAAACACAGAAATTGCATCCAAACTTATTTCAAAAGGCACAATGCCGACTTAAGTACAAGAGGACTGACACTCTAACTCTCTACGATTTGAACCTCTCCTGTGAGTCCAGTTTTTGATTCCGATGCTTCACTTCAGGTTTACTGTATGCCTTGGACCTTCTTATTGTCGATGAAACACAGAAATTGCATCCGAATTTAATACAAAAGGCACAATGCCAACTTAAGTCAAGAGGACTGACACTCTAACTTTCTATGATTTGAACCACTCCTGTGACTCCAGTTTAAGATTCCGATGCTTCACTTCAGGTTTACTGTATCCCTTGGACCTTCTTATTGACGATGAAACACAGAAAGTGCATCCGAATTTAATACAAAAGGCACAATGCCGACTTAAGTACAAGAGGACTGACACTCTAACTCTCTATGATTTGAACCACTCGTGTGAGTCCAGTTTGAGATTCCGATGCTTCACATCAGGTTTACTGTATCTCTTGGACCTTCTTATTGATGATGAAACACAGAAATTCATCCGAATTCAATACAAACGAAACAATACCGACTAAAGTACAAGAGGACTCTCGTTCTAATTCTCGACGATTTGAACCTCTCCTGTGAGTCCAGTTTTAGATTCCGATGCTTCAATTCAGGTTTACTGTATTCCTTGGACCTTCTTATTGACGATGAATCACAGAAATTGCATCCGAATTTAATACAAAAGGCACAATGCCGACTTAAGTACAAGAGGACTGACACTCTAACTCTCTACGATTTGAACCTCTCCAGTGAGACCAGTTTTAGTTTCCGATGCTTCACATCAGGTTTACTGTATCTCTTGGACCTTCTTATTGATGATGAAACACAGAAATTACATCCGAATTCAATACAAAAGGCACAAAGCCGACTTAAGTACAAGAGGACTGACACTCTAACTTTCTATGATTTGAACCTCTCGTGTGAGCCCAGATTGAAATTCCGATGCTTCACATCAGGTTTACTGTATCTCTTGGACCTTCTTATTGATGATGAACCACAGAAATTACATCCGAATTCAATACAACAGGCACAATACCGACTTAAGTACAAGAGGACTGACACTCTAACTTTCTATGATATGAACCACTCCTGTGAGTCCAGTTTGAGATTCCGATACTTCACTTCAGGTTTGCTGTATCCCTTGGACCTTCTTATTGACGATGAAACACAGAAATTGCATCCAAATTTAATACAAAAGGCACAATGCCGACTGAAGTACAAGAGGACTGACACTGTAACTTTCTATTATTTGAACCTCTTCTGTGAATCCAGTTTTAGATCCCGATGCTTCATTTCAGGTTTACTGTATCCCTTAGACCTTCTTATTGACGATGAAACACAGAAATTGCATCCGAATTTAATACAAAAGGCACAATGCCGACTTAAGTACAAGAGGACTGACACTCTAACTCTCTATGATTTGAACCTCTCCTGTCAGTCCAGTTTTAGATTCCGAAGCTTCACTTCAGGTTTACTGTAACCCTTGGACCATCTTATTGACGATGAAACACAGAAATTGCATCCGAATTTAATACAAAAGGCACAAGCCGACTTAAGTACAAGAGGACTGACACTCTAACTCTCTATGATTTGAACCTTTTCTGTGAGTCCAGTTTTAGATTACGATGCTTCAATTCAGGTTTACTGTATCCCTTGAACTTTCTTATTGACGATGAAACACAGAAATTGCATCCGATTTTAATACAAAAGGCACAATGCCGACTTAAGTACAAGAGGACTGACACTCTAACTTAGTATGATTTGAACCTCTCCTGTGAGTCCAATTTTAGAATACGATGCTTCACTTCAGGTTTACTGTATCCCTTGAACTTTCTTATTGTCGATGAAACACAGAAATTGCATCCGAATTTAATAAAAAGGGCACAATGCCGACATAAGTACAAGAGGACTGACACTCTAACTTTCTATGATTTGAACCTCTCCTGTGAGTCCAGTTTTCGATTCTGATGCTTCAATTCAGGTTTACTGTATCCCTTGGACCTTCTCTTTGACGATGAAACACAGAAATTGCATCCAAATTTAATACAGAAGGAACAATGCCGACTTAAGTACAAGAGGACTGACACTCTAACTTTCGATGAATTGAACCTCTACTGTGGGTCCAGTTTTAGATTCCAATGCTTCAATTCACGTTTACTGTATCTATTGGACCTTCTTATTGACGATGAAACACAGAAATTGCATCCGAATTTAATACAAAAGGCACAATGCCGACTTATGTACAAGAGGACTGGCACTCAAACTTTCTATGATTTGAACCTCTCCTGTGAGTCCAGTTCTAGATTCCGATGCTTCACATTAGGTTTGCTGTATCTCTTGGACCTTCTTATTGATGATGAAACACAGAAATTACATCCGAATTCAAAACAAAAGGCACAATACCGACTTAAGTACAAGAGGACTGACACTCTAACCCTCTATGATTTGAACCTCTCCTGTGAGTCCAGTTTTAGATTCCGATGCTTTACCTCAGGTTTACTGTATCCCTTGGGCCTTCTTATTGACGATGAAACACAGAAATCGCATCCGAATTTAATACAAAAGGCACAATGCCGACTTAAGTACAAGAGGACTGGCTCGCTAACTTTCTATGATTTGGACGTCTCCTGTGAGTCCAGTTAGGATTCCGATGCTTCACATCACGTTTACTGTATCTCTTGGACCTTCTTATTGATGATGAAACACAGAAATTACATCCAAATTCAATACAAAAGGCACAATACCGACTTAAGTACAAGAGGACTGACACTCTAACTCCCTATGATTTGAACCTCTCCTCTGAGTCCAGTTTTAGATTCCGATGCTTCACTTCAGGTTTACTGTATCCCTCTGACCTTCCTATTGACGATGAAACACAGAAATTGCATCCAAATTTAATACAAAAGGCACAATGCCGACTTAAGTACAAGAGGACGGACACTCTAAATTTCGATGATTTGAACCGCTCCTGTGAGTCCAGTTTTAGATTCCGATGCTTCACTTCAGGTTTACTGCATCCGTTGCATCTTCTTATTGCCGATGAAACACAGAAATGGCATCCAAATTTAATACAAAAGGCACAATGCCGACTTAAGTACAAGAGGACTGGCATTCTAACTTTCGACGATTTGAACCTATCCTGTGAGTCCAGTTTTAGATTCCGATGCTTCAATTCAGGTTTACTGTATTCCTTGGACCATCTTATTGACGATGAAACAAAGAAATTGCATCCGAATTTAATACAAAAGGCACAATGCCGACTTAAGTACAAGAGGACTGACACTCTAACTTTCGATGATTTGAACCTCTCCTGTGAGTCCAGTTTTAGATTCCGATGCTTCACTTCAGGTTTACTGCATCCGTTGCATCTTCTTATTGCCGATGAAACACAGAAATTGCATCCGAATTTAATACAAAAGGCACAAGCCGACTTAAGTACAAGAGGACTGACACTCTAACTCTCTATGATTTGAACCTTTTCTGTGAGTCCAGTTTTAGATTCCGATGCTTCAATTCAGGTTTACTGTATCCCTTGAACTTTCTTATTGACGATGAAACACAGAAATTGCATCCGATTTTAATACAAAAGGCACAATGCCGACTTAAGTACAAGAGGACTGACACTCTAACTTAGTATGATTTGAACCTCTCCTGTGAGTCCAATTTTGATTCCGATGCTTCACTTCAGGTTTACTGTATCCCTTGAACTTTCTTATTGTCGATGAAACACAGAAATTGCATCCGAATTTAATAAAAAGGGCACAATGCCGACATAAGTACAAGAGGACTGACACTCTAACTTTCTATGATTTGAACCTCTCCTGTGAGTCCAGTTTTCGATTCCGATGCTTCAATTCAGGTTTACTGTATCCCTTGGACCTTCTCTTTGACGATGAAACACAGAAATTGCATCCAAATTTAATACAGAAGGAACAATGCCGACTTAAGTACAAGAGGACTGACACTCTAACTTTCGATGAATTGAACCTCTACTGTGGGTCCAGTATTAGATTCCGATGCTTCAATTCACGTTTACTGTATCTATTGGACCTTCTTATTGACGATGAAACACAGAAATTGCATCCGAATTTAATACAAAAGGCACAATGCCGACTTATGTACAAGAGGACTGGCACTCAATCTTTCTATGATTTGAACCTCTCCTGTGAGTCCAGTTCTAGATTCCGATGCTTCACATTAGGTTTGCTGTATCTCTTGGACCTTCTTATTGATGATGAAACACAGAAATTACATCCGAATTCAAAACAAAAGGCACAATACCGACTTAAGTACAAGAGGACTGACACTCTAACCCTCTATGATTTGAACCTCTCCTGAGAGTCCAGTTTTAGATTCCGATGCTTTACCTCAGGTTTACTGTATCCCTTGGGCCTTCTTATTGACGATGAAACACAGAAATCGCATCCGAATTTAATACAAAAGGCACAATGCCGACTTAAGTACAAGAGGACTGGCTCGCTAACTTTCTATGATTTGGACGTCTCCTGTGAGTCCAGTTAGGATTCCGATGCTTCACATCACGTTTACTGTATCTCTTGGACCTTCTTATTTATGATGAAACACAGAAATTACATCCAAATTCAATACAAAAGGCACAATACCGACTTAAGTACAAGAGGACTGACACTCTAACTCCCTATGATTTGAACCTCTCCTCTGAGTCCAGTTTTAGATTCCGATGCTTCACTTCAGGTTTACTGTATCCCTCTGACCTTCCTATTGACGATGAAACACAGAAATTGCATCCAAATTTAATACAAAAGGCACAATGCCGACTTAAGTACAAGAGGACGGACACTCTAAATTTCGATGATTTGAACCGCTCCTGTGAGTCCAGTTTTAGATTCCGATGCTTCACTTCAGGTTTACTGCATCCGTTGCATCTTCTTATTGCCGATGAAACACAGAAATGGCATCCAAATTTAATACAAAAGGCACAATGCCGACTTAAGTACAAGAGGACTGGCATTCTAACTTTCGACGATTTGAACCTATCCTGTGAGTCCAGTTTTAGATTCCGATGCTTCAATTCAGGTTTACTGTATTCCTTGGACCATCTTATTGACGATGAAACAAAGAAATTGCATCCGAATTTAATACAAAAGGCACAATGCCGACTTAAGTACAAGAGGACTGACACTCTAACTTTCGATGATTTGAACCTCTCCTGTGAGTCCAGTTTTAGATTCCGATGCTTCACTTCAGGTTTACTGCATCCATTGCATCTTCTTATTGCCGATGAAACACAGAAATTGCATCCGAATTTAATACAAAAGGCACAAGCCGACTTAAGTACAAGAGGACTGACACTCTAACTCTCTATGATTTGAACCTTTTCTGTGAGTCCAGTTTTAGATTCCGATGCTTCAATTCAGGTTTACTGTATCCCTTGAACTTTCTTATTGACGATGAAACACAGAAATTGCATCCGATTTTAATACAAAAGGCACAATGCCGACTTAAGTACAAGAGGACTGACACTCTAACTTAGTATGATTTGAACCTCTCCTGTGAGTCCAATTTTGATTCCGATGCTTCACTTCAGGTTTACTGTATCCCTTGAACTTTCTTATTGTCGATGAAACACAGAAATTGCATCCGAATTTAATAAAAAGGGCACAATGCCGACATAAGTACAAGAGGACTGACACTCTAACTTTCTATGATTTGAACCTCTCCTGTGAGTCCAGTTTTCGATTCCGATGCTTCAATTCAGGTTTACTGTATCCCTTGGACCTTCTCTTTGACGATGAAACACAGAAATTGCATCCAAATTTAATACAGAAGGAACAATGCCGACTTAAGTACAAGAGGACTGACACTCTAACTTTCGATGAATTGAACCTCTACTGTGGGTCCAGTATTAGATTCCGATGCTTCAATTCACGTTTACTGTATCTATTGGACCTTCTTATTGACGATGAAACACAGAAATTGCATCCGAATTTAATACAAAAGGCACAATGCCGACTTATGTACAAGAGGACTGGCACTCAATCTTTCTATGATTTGAACCTCTCCTGTGAGTCCAGTTCTAGATTCCGATGCTTCACATTAGGTTTGCTGTATCTCTTGGACCTTCTTATTGATGATGAAACACAGAAATTACATCCGAATTCAAAACAAAAGGCACAATACCGACTTAAGTACAAGAGGACTGACACTCTAACCCTCTATGATTTGAACCTCTCCTGAGAGTCCAGTTTTAGATTCCGATGCTTTACCTCAGGTTTACTGTATCCCTTGGGCCTTCTTATTGACGATGAAACACAGAAATCGCATCCGAATTTAATACAAAAGGCACAATGCCGTCTTAAGTACAAGAGGACTGGCTCGCTAACTTTCTATGATTTGAACGTCTCCTGTGAGTCCAGTTAGGATTCCGATTCTTCACATCACGTTTACTGTATCTCTTGGACCTTCTTATTGATGATGAAACACAGAAATTACATCCAAATTCAATACAAAAGGCACAATACCGACTTAAGTACAAGAGGACTGACACTCTAACTCCCTATGATTTGAACCTCTCCTATGAGTCCAGTTTTAGATTCCGATGCTTCACTTCAGGTTTACTGTATCCCTCTGACCTTCCTATTGACGATGAAACGCAGAAATTGCATCCAAATTTAATACAAAAGGCACAATGCCGACTTAAGTACAAGAGGACGGACACTCTAAATTTCGATGATTTGAACCGCTCCTGTGAGTCCAGTTTTAGATTCCGATGCTTCACTTCAGGTTTACTGCATCCGTTGCATCTTCTTTTTGCCGATGAAACACAGAAATGGCATCCAAATTTAATACAAAAGGCACAATGCCGACTTAAGTACAAGAGGACTGGCATTCTAACTTTCGACGATTTGAACCTCTCCTGTGAGTCCAGTTTTAGATTCCGATGCTTCAATTCAGGTTTACTGTATTCCTTGGACCATCTTATTGACGATGAAACACAGAAATTGCATCCGAATTTAATACAAAAGGCACAATGCCGACTTAAGTACAAGAGGACTGACACTCTAACTTTCGATGATTTGAACCTCTCCTGTGAGTCCAGTTTTAGATTCCGATGCTTCAATTCAGGTTTACTGTAACCCTTTGACCTTCGTATTGACGATGAAACACAGAAATTGAATCCGAATTTAATACAAAAGGCACAATGCCGACTTAAGTACATGAGGAATGACACTCTAACTGTCTATGATTTGAACCTCTCCTGTGAGTCCAGTTTTAGATTCCGATGCTTCACATCAGGTTTACTGTATTTCTTGGACCTTCTTATTCATGATGAAACACAGAAATTACATCCGAATTCAATACAAGAGGCACAATACCGACTTAAGTACAAGAGGACTGACACTCTACCTTTCGATGATTTGAACCTCTCCTGTGAGTCCAGTTTTAGATTCCGATGCTTCAATTCAGGTTTACTGTATCCCTGGGACCTTCGTATTGACGATGAAACACAGAAATTGCTTCCGAATTTAATACAAAAAGCACAATGCCGACTTAAGTACAAGAGGACTGACACTCTAACTTTCTATGATTTGAACCACTCCTGTGACTCCAGTTTAAGATTCAGATGCTTCACGTCAGGTTTACTGTATCCCTTGGACCTTCTTATTTACGATGAAACACAGAAGTTGCATCCGAATTTAATACAAAAGGCACAATGCCGACTTAAGTACAAGAGGACGGACACTCTAACTTTCGATGATTTGAACCTCTCCTGTGAGTCCAGTTTTAGATTCCGATGCTTCAATTCAGGTTAACTGTATCCCTTGGACCTTCTTATTGACGATGAAACACAGAAATTGTATCCGAATTTAATACAAAAGGCACAATGCCGACTTAAGTACAAGAGGACTGACACTCTAACTTTCTATGATTTGAACCTCTCGTGTGAACCCAGTTTGAGATTCCGATGCTTCACATCAGCTTTTACTGTATCTCTTGGACCTTCTTATTGATGATGAAACACAGAAATTCATCCGAATTGAATACAAAAGGCACAATACCGACTTAAGTACAAGAGGACTGACGTTCTAACTCTCTATGATTTGAAGATCTGCTGTGAGTCCAGATTTAGATTCCGATGCTTCACTTCAGGTTTACTGTATCCTTTGGACCTTCTTATTCACGATGAAACACAGAAATTGCATCCAAATTTAATACAAAAGGCACAATGCCGACTTAACACAATGCCGACTTAAGCACAAGAGGACTGACACTCTAACTCTCGACGATTTGAACCTCTCCTGTGAGTCCAGTTTTAGATTCCGATGCTTCAATTCAGGTTTACTGTATTCCTTGGACCTTCTTATTGACGATGAATCACAGAAATTGCATCCGAATTAATACAAAAGGCACAATTCCGACTTAAGTACAAGAGGACTGACACTCTAACTCTCTACGATTTGAACCTCTCCAGTGAGACCAGTTTTAGTTTCCGATGCTTCACATCAGGTTTACTGTATCTCTTGGACTTTCTTATTGATAATGAAACACAGAAATTACATCCGAATTCAATACAACAGGCACAATACCGACTTAAGTACAAGAGGACTGACACTCTAACTTAGTATGATTTGAACCTCTCCTGTGAGTCCAGTTTTAGATTCAGATGCTTCACTTCAGGTTTACTGTATCCCTTGAACTTTCTTATTGTCGATGAAACACAGAAATTGCATCCGAATTTAATACAAAGGGCACAATGCCGACATAAGTACAAGAGGACTGACACTCTAACTTTCTATGATTTCAACCTCTCCTGTGAGTCCAGTTTTCGATTCCGATGCTTCAATTCAGGGTTACTGTATCCCTTGGACCTTCTCTTTGACGATGAAACACAGAAATTGCATCCAAATTTAATACAGAAGGAACAATGCCGACTTAAGTACAAGAGGACTGACTCTCTAACTTTCGATGAATTGAACCTCTACTGTGGGTCCAGTTTTAGATTCCGATGCTTCAATTCACGTTTACTGTATCTATTGGACCTTCTTATTGACGATGGAACACAGAAATTGCATACGAATTTAATACAAAAGGCACAATGCCGACTTATGTACAAGAGGACTGGCACTCAAACTTTCTATGATTTGAACCTCTCCTGTGAGTCCAGTTCTAGATTCCGATGCTTCACATTAGGTTTGCTGTATCTCCTGGACCTTCTTATTGATGATGAAACACAGAAATTACATCCGAATTCAAAACAAAAGGCACAATACCGACTTAAGTACAAGAGGACTGACACTCTAACCCTCTATGATTTGAATCTCTCCTGTGAGTCCAGTTTTAGATTCCGATGCTTCACTTCAGGTTTACTGTATCCCTTGGACCTTCTTATTGACGATGAAACACAGAAATTGCATCCAAATTTCATACAAAAGGCACAAAGCCGACTTAAGTACAAGAGGACTGACACTATTACTTTCTATGATTTGAACCCCTCCTGTGAGTCCACTTTTAGATTCCGATGCTTTACCTCAGGTTTACTGTATCCCTTGGACCTTCTTATTGACGATGAAACACAGAAATTGCATCCGAATTTAATACAAAAGGCACAATGCCGACTTAAGTACAGGAGGACTGGCTCGCTAACTTTCTATGATTTGAACGTCTCCTGTGAGTCCATTTAGGATTCCGAAGCTTCACATCACGTTTACTGAATCTCTTGGACATTCTTATTGATGATGAAACACAGAAATTACATCCGAATTCAATACAAAAGGCACAATACCGACTTAAGTACAAGAGGACTGACAATCTAACTCTCTATGATTTGTACCTCTCCTATGAGTTCAGTTTTAGATTCCGATGCTTCACTTCAGGTTTACTGTATCCCTCTGACCTTCCTATTGACGATGAAACACAGAAATTGCATCCAAATTTAATACAAAAGGCACAATGCCGACTTAAGTACAAGAGGACGGACACTCTAAATTTCGATGATTTGAACCGCTCCTGTGAGTCCAGTTTTAGATTCCGATGCTTCACTTCAGGTTTACTGCATCCGTTGCACCTTCTTATTGCCGATGAAACACAGAAATGGCATCCAAATTTAATACAAAAGGCACAATGCCGACTTAAGTACAAGAGGACTGGCATTCTAACTTTCGACGATTTGAACCTCTCCTGTGAGTCCAGTTTTAGATTCCGATGCTTCAATTCAGGTTTACTGTATTCCTTGGACCATCTTATTGACGATGAAACACAGAAATTGCATCCGAATTTAATACAAAAGGCACAATGCCGACTTAAGTACAAGAGGACTGACACTGTAACTTTCGATGATTTGAACCTCTCCTGTGAGTCCAGTTTTAGATTCCGATGCTTCAATTCAGGTTTACTGTAACCCTTTGACCTTCGTATTGACGATGAAACACAGAAATTGAATCCGAATTTAATACAAAAGGCACAATGCCGACTTAAGTACATGAGGAATGACACTCTAACTGTCTATGATTTGAACCTCTCCTGTGAGTCCAGTTTTAGATTCCGATGCTTCACATCAGGTTTACTGTATTTCTTGGACCTTCTTATTCATGATGAAACACAGAAATTACATCCGAATTCAATACAAGAGGCACAATACCGACTTAAGTACAAGAGGACTGACACTCTACCTTTCGATGATTTGAACCTCTCCTGTGAGTCCAGTTTTAGATTCAGATGCTTCACGTCAGGTTTACTGTATCCCTTGGACCTTCTTATTTACGATGAAACACAGAAATTGCATCCGAATTTAATACAAAAGGCACAATGCCGACTTAAGTACAAGAGGACGGACACTCTAACTTTCGATGATTTGAACCTCTCCTGTGAGTCCAGTTTTAGATTCCGATGCTTCAATTCAGGTTAACTGTATCCCTTGGACCTTCTTATTGACGATGAAACACAGAAATTGTATCCGAATTTAATACAAAAGGCACAATGCCGACTTAAGTACAAGAGGACTGACACTCTAACTTTCTATGATTTGAACCTCTCGTGTGAACCCAGTTTGTGATTCCGATGCTTCACATCAGGTTTACTGTATCTCTTGGACCTTCTTATTGTTGATGAAACACAGAAATTCATCCGAATTGAATACAAAAGGCACAATACCGACTTAAGTACAAGAGGACTGACGTTCTAACTCTCTATGATTTGAACATCTCCTGTGAGTCCAGATTTAGATTCCGATGCTTCACTTCAGGTTTACTGTATCCTTTGGACCTTCTTATTCACGATGAAACACAGAAATTGCATCCAAATTTAATACAAAAGGCACAATGCCGACTTAACACAATGCCGACTTAAGCACAAGAGGACTGACACTCTAACTCTCGACGATTTGAACCTCTCCTGTGAGTCCAGTTTTAGATTCCGATGCTTCAATTCAGGTTTACTGTATTCCTTGGACCTTCTTATTGACGATGAATCACAGAAATTGCATCCGAATTAATACAAAAGGCACAATTCCGACTTAAGTACAAGAGGACTGACACTCTAACTCTCTACGATTTGAACCTCTCCAGTGAGACCAGTTTTAGTTTCCGATGCTTCACATCAGGTTTACTGTATCTCTTGGACTTTCTTATTGATAATGAAACACAGAAATTACATCCGAATTCAATACAACAGGCACAATACCGACTTAAGTACAAGAGGACTGACACTCTAACTTAGTATGATTTGAACCTCTCCTGTGAGTCCAGTTTTAGATTCAGATGCTTCACTTCAGGTTTACTGTATCCCTTGAACTTTCTTATTGTCGATGAAACACAGAAATTGCATCCGAATTTAATACAAAGGGCACAATGCCGACATAAGTACAAGAGGACTGACACTCTAACTTTCTATGATTTCAACCTCTCCTGTGAGTCCAGTTTTCGATTCCGATGCTTCAATTCAGGGTTACTGTATCCCTTGGACCTTCTCTTTGACGATGAAACACAGAAATTGCATCCAAATTTAGTACAGAAGGAACAATGCCGACTTAAGTACAAGAGGACTGACTCTCTACCTTTCGATGAATTGAACCTCTACTGTGGGTCCAGTTTTAGATTCCGATGCTTCAATTCACGTTTACTGTATCTATTGGACCTTCTTATTGACGATGAAACACAGAAATTGCATACGAATTTAATACAAAAGGCACAATGCCGACTTATGTACAAGAGGACTGGCACTCAAACTTTCTATGATTTGAACCTCTCCTGTGAGTCCAGTTCTAGATTCCGATGCTTCACATTAGGTTTGCTGTATCTCCTGGACCTTCTTATTGATGATGAAACACAGAAATTACATCCGAATTCAAAACAAAAGGCACAATACCGACTTAAGTACAAGAGGACTGACACTCTAACCCTCTATGATTTGAATCTCTCCTGTGAGTCCAGTTTTAGATTCCGATGCTTCACTTCAGGTTTACTGTATCCCTTGGACCTTCTTATTGACGATGAAACACAGAAATTGCATCCAAATTTCATACAAAAGGCACAAAGCCGACTTAAGTACAAGAGGACTGACACTATTACTTTCTATGATTTGAACCCCTCCTGTGAGTCCACTTTTAGATTCCGATGCTTTACCTCAGGTTTACTGTATCCCTTGGACCTTCTTATTGACGATGAAACACAGAAATTGCATCCGAATTTAATACAAAAGGCACAATGCCGACTTAAGTACAGGAGGACTGGCTCGCTAACTTTCTATGATTTGAACGTCTCCTGTGAGTCCATTTAGGATTCCGAAGCTTCACATCACGTTTACTGAATCTCTTGGACATTCTTATTGATGATGAAACACAGAAATTACATCCGAATTCAATACAAAAGGCACAATACCGACTTAAGTACAAGAGGACTGACAATCTAACTCTCTATGATTTGTACCTCTCCTATGAGTTCAGTTTTAGATTCCGATGCTTCACTTCAGGTTTACTGTATCCCTCTGACCTTCCTATTGACGATGAAACACAGAAATTGCATCCAAATTTAATACAAAAGGCACAATGCCGACTTAAGTACATGAGGACGGACACTCTAAATTTCGATGATTTGAACCGCTCCTGTGAGTCCAGTTTTAGATTCCGATGCTTCACTTCAGGTTTACTGCATCCGTTGCACCTTCTTATTGCCGATGAAACACAGAAATGGCATCCAAATTTAATACAAAAGGCACAATGCCGACTTAAGTACAAGAGGACTGGCATTCTAACTTTCGACGATTTGAACCTCTCCTGTGAGTCCAGTTTTAGATTCCGATGCTTCAATTCAGGTTTACTGTATTCCTTGGACCATCTTATTGACGATGAAACACAGAAATTGCATCCGAATTTAATACAAAAGGCACAATGCCGACTTAAGTACAAGAGGACTGACACTGTAACTTTCGATGATTTGAACCTCTCCTGTGAGTCCAGTTTTAGATTCCGATGCTTCAATTCAGGTTTACTGTAACCCTTTGACCTTCGTATTGACGATGAAACACAGAAATTGAATCCGAATTTAATACAAAAGGCACAATGCCGACTTAAGTACATGAGGAATGACACTCTAACTGTCTATGATTTGAACCTCTCCTGTGAGTCCAGTTTTAGATTCCGATGCTTCACATCAGGTTTACTGTATTTCTTGGACCTTCTTATTCATGATGAAACACAGAAATTACATCCGAATTCAATACAAGAGGCACAATACCGACTTAAGTACAAGAGGACTGACACTCTACCTTTCGATGATTTGAACCTCTCCTGTGAGTCCAGTTTTAGATTCAGATGCTTCACGTCAGGTTTACTGTATCCCTTGGACCTTCTTATTTACGATGAAACACAGAAATTGCATCCGAATTTAATACAAAAGGCACAATGCCGACTTAAGTACAAGAGGACGGACACTCTAACTTTCGATGATTTGAACCTCTCCTGTGAGTCCAGTTTTAGATTCCGATGCTTCAATTCAGGTTAACTGTATCCCTTGGACCTTCTTATTGACGATGAAACACAGAAATTGTATCCGAATTTAATACAAAAGGCACAATGCCGACTTAAGTACAAGAGGACTGACACTCTAACTTTCTATGATTTGAACCTCTCGTGTGAACCCAGTTTGTGATTCCGATGCTTCACATCAGGTTTACTGTATCTCTTGGACCTTCTTATTGTTGATGAAACACAGAAATTCATCCGAATTGAATACAAAAGGCACAATACCGACTTAAGTACAAGAGGACTGACGTTCTAACTCTCTATGATTTGAACATCTCCTGTGAGTCCAGATTTAGATTCCGATGCTTCACTTCAGGTTTACTGTATCCTTTGGACCTTCTTATTCACGATGAAACACAGAAATTGCATCCAAATTTAATACAAAAGGCACAATGCCGACTTAACACAATGCCGACTTAAGCACAAGAGGACTGACACTCTAACTCTCGACGATTTGAACCTCTCCTGTGAGTCCAGTTTTAGATTCCGATGCTTCAATTCAGGTTTACTGTATTCCTTGGACCTTCTTATTGACGATGAATCACAGAAATTGCATCCGAATTAATACAAAAGGCACAATTCCGACTTAAGTACAAGAGGACTGACACTCTAACTCTCTACGATTTGAACCTCTCCAGTGAGACCAGTTTTAGTTTCCGATGCTTCACATCAGGTTTACTGTATCTCTTGGACTTTCTTATTGATAATGAAACACAGAAATTACATCCGAATTCAATACAACAGGCACAATACCGACTTAAGTACAAGAGGACTGACACTCTAACTTAGTATGATTTGAACCTCTCCTGTGAGTCCAGTTTTAGATTCAGATGCTTCACTTCAGGTTTACTGTATCCCTTGAACTTTCTTATTGTCGATGAAACACAGAAATTGCATCCGAATTTAATACAAAGGGCACAATGCCGACATAAGTACAAGAGGACTGACACTCTAACTTTCTATGATTTCAACCTCTCCTGTGAGTCCAGTTTTCGATTCCGATGCTTCAATTCAGGGTTACTGTATCCCTTGGACCTTCTCTTTGACGATGAAACACAGAAATTGCATCCAAATTTAATACAGAAGGAACAATGCCGACTTAAGTACAAGAGGACTGACTCTCTACCTTTCGATGAATTGAACCTCTACTGTGGGTCCAGTTTTAGATTCCGATGCTTCAATTCACGTTTACTGTATCTATTGGACCTTCTTATTGACGATGAAACACAGAAATTGCATACGAATTTAATACAAAAGGCACAATGCCGACTTATGTACAAGAGGACTGGCACTCAAACTTTCTATGATTTGAACCTCTCCTGTGAGTCCAGTTCTAGATTCCGATGCTTCACATTAGGTTTGCTGTATCTCCTGGACCTTCTTATTGATGATGAAACACAGAAATTACATCCGAATTCAAAACAAAAGGCACAATACCGACTTAAGTACAAGAGGACTGACACTCTAACCCTCTATGATTTGAATCTCTCCTGTGAGTCCAGTTTTAGATTCCGATGCTTCACTTCAGGTTTACTGTATCCCTTGGACCTTCTTATTGACGATGAAACACAGAAATTGCATCCAAATTTCATACAAAAGGCACAAAGCCGACTTAAGTACAAGAGGACTGACACTATTACTTTCTATGATTTGAACCCCTCCTGTGAGTCCACTTTTAGATTCCGATGCTTTACCTCAGGTTTACTGTATCCCTTGGACCTTCTTATTGACGATGAAACACAGAAATTGCATCCGAATTTAATACAAAAGGCACAATGCCGACTTAAGTACAGGAGGACTGGCTCGCTAACTTTCTATGATTTGAACGTCTCCTGTGAGTCCATTTAGGATTCCGAAGCTTCACATCACGTTTACTGAATCTCTTGGACATTCTTATTGATGATGAAACACAGAAATTACATCCGAATTCAATACAAAAGGCACAATACCGACTTAAGTACAAGAGGACTGACAATCTAACTCTCTATGATTTGTACCTCTCCTATGAGTTCAGTTTTAGATTCCGATGCTTCACTTCAGGTTAACTGTATCCCTCTGACCTTCCTATTGACGATGAAACACAGAAATTGCATCCAAATTTAATACAAAAGGCACAATGCCGACTTAAGTACAAGAGGACGGACACTCTAAATTTCGATGATTTGAACCGCTCCTGTGAGTCCAGTTTTAGATTCCGATGCTTCACTTCAGGTTTACTGCATCCGTTGCACCTTCTTATTGCCGATGAAACACAGAAATGGCATCCAAATTTAATACAAAAGGCACAATGCCGACTTAAGTACAAGAGGACTGGCATTCTAACTTTCGACGATTTGAACCTCTCCTGTGAGTCCAGTTTTAGATTCCGATGCTTCAATTCAGGTTTACTGTATTCCTTGGACCATCTTATTGACGATGAAACACAGAAATTGCATCCGAATTTAATACAAAAGGCACAATGCCGACTTAAGTACAAAAGGACTGACACTGTAACTTTCGATGATTTGAACCTCTCCTGTGAGTCCAGTTTTAGATTCCGATGCTTCAATTCAGGTTTACTGTAACCCTTTGACCTTCGTATTGACGATGAAACACAGAAATTGAATCCGAATTTAATACAAAAGGCACAATGCCGACTTAAGTACATGAGGAATGACACTCTAACTGTCTATGATTTGAACCTCTCCTGTGAGTCCAGTTTTAGATTCCGATGCTTCACATCAGGTTTACTGTATTTCTTGGACCTTCTTATTCATGATGAAACACAGAAATTACATCCGAATTCAATACAAGAGGCACAATACCGACTTAAGTACAAGAGGACTGACACTCTACCTTTCGATGATTTGAACCTCTCCTGTGAGTCCAGTTTTAGATTCAGATGCTTCACGTCAGGTTTACTGTATCCCTTGGACCTTCTTATTTACGATGAAACACAGAAATTGCATCCGAATTTAATACAAAAGGCACAATGCCGACTTAAGTACAAGAGGACGGACACTCTAACTTTCGATGATTTGAACCTCTCCTGTGAGTCCAGTTTTAGATTCCGATGCTTCAATTCAGGTTAACTGTATCCCTTGGACCTTCTTATTGACGATGAAACACAGAAATTGTATCCGAATTTAATACAAAAGGCACAATGCCGACTTAAGTACAAGAGGACTGACACTCTAACTTTCTATGATTTGAACCTCTCGTGTGAACCCAGTTTGTGATTCCGATGCTTCACATCAGGTTTACTGTATCTCTTGGACCTTCTTATTGTTGATGAAACACAGAAATTCATCCGAATTGAATACAAAAGGCACAATACCGACTTAAGTACAAGAGGACTGACGTTCTAACTCTCTATGATTTGAACATCTCCTGTGAGTCCAGATTTAGATTCCGATGCTTCACTTCAGGTTTACTGTATCCTTTGGACCTTCTTATTCACGATGAAACACAGAAATTGCATCCAAATTTAATACAAAAGGAACAATGCCGACTTAAGCACAAGAGGATTGACACTCTAACTCTCGACGATTTGAACCTCTCCTGTGAGTCCAGTTTTAGATTCCGATGCTTCAATTCAGGTTTACTGTATTTCTTGGACCTTCTTATTGACGATGAATCACAGAAATTGCATCCGAATTTAATACAAAAGGCACAATTCCGACTTAAGTACAAGAGGACTGACACTCTAACTCTCTACGATTTGAACCTCTCCAGTGAGACCAGTTTTAGTTTCCGATGCTTCACATCAGGTTTACTGTATCTCTTGGACCTTCTTATTGAATATGAAACATAGAAATTACATCCGAATTCAATACAACAGGCACAATACCGACTTAAGTACAAGAGGACTGACACTCTAACTTTCTATGATTTCAACCTCTCCTGTGAGTCCAGTTTTCGATTCCGATGCTTCAATTCAGGTTTACTGTATCCCTTGGACCTTCTCTTTGACGATGAAACACAGAAATTGCATCCAAATTTAATACAGAAGGAACAAGCCGACTTAAGTACAAGAGGACTGACACTCTAACTTTCGATGAATTGAACCTCTACTGTGGGTCCAGTTTTAGATTCCGATGCTTCAATTCACGTTTACTGTATGTATTGGACCTTCTTATTGACGATGAAACACAGATATTGCATACGAATTTAATACAAAAGGCACAATGCCGACTTATGTACAAGAGGACTGGCACTCAACCTTTCTATGATTTGAACCTCTCCTGTGAGTCCTGTTTTAGATTCCGATGCTTCACATTAGGTTTGCTGTATCTCTTGGACCTTCTTATTGATGATGAAACACAGAAATTACATCCGAATTCAAAACAAAAGGCACAATACCGACTTAAGTACAAGAGGACTGACACTCTAACCCTCTATGATTTGAACCTCTCCTGTGAGTTCAGTTTTAGATTCCGATGCTTCACTTCAGGTTTACTGTATCCCTTGGACCTTCTTATTGACGATGAAACACAGAAATTGCATCCAAATTTCATACAAAAGGCACAAAGCCGACTTAAGTACAAGAGGACTGACACTATTACTTTCTATGATTTGAACCTCTCCTGTGAGTCCAGTTTTAGATTCCGATGCTTTACCTCAGGTTTACTGTATCTCTTGGACCTTCTTATTGACGATGAAACACAGAAATTGCATCCGAATTTAATACAAAAGGCACAATGCCGACTTAAGTACAAGAGGACTGGCATACTAACATTCGACGATTTGAACCTCTCCTGTGAGTCCAGTTTTAGATTCCGATTCCTCAATTCAGGTTTACTGTATCCCTTGGACCATCTTATTGACGATGAAACACAGAAATTGCATCCGAATTTAATACAAAAGGCACAATACCGACTTAAGTACAAGAGGACTAACACTCTAACTTTCGATGATTTGAACCTCTCCTGTGAGTCCAGTTTTAGATTCCGATGTTTCAATTCAGGTTTACTGTATCCCTTGGACCATCTTATTGACGATGTAACACAGAAATTGGATCCGAATTTAATACAAAAGGCACAATGCCGACTTATGTACAACAGGACTGACACTCTAACTTTCGATGATTTGAACGTCTCCTGTGAGTCCAGTTTTAGATTCCAATGCTTCACATCAGGTTTACTGTATCTCTAGGACCTTCTTATTGATGATGAAACACTGAAATTACATCCGAATTCAATACAAAAGGCACAATACCGACATAAGTACAAGAGGACTGACACTCTAACTCTGTATGATTTGAACCTCTCCTGTGAGTCCATTTTTAGATTCCGATGCTTCACTTCAGGTTTACTGTATCCCTTGCACCTTCTTACTGACGATGAAACACAGAAATTGAATCCGAATTTAATACAAAAGGCACAATGCCGACTTAAGTACATGAGGAATGACACTCTAACTGTCTATGATTTGAACCTCTCCTGTGAGTCCAGTTTTAGATTCCGATGCTTCACATCAGGTTTACTGTATTTCTTGGACCATCTTATTCATGATGAAACACAGAAATTACATCCGAATTCAATACAAGAGGCACAATACCGACTTAAGTACAAGAGGACTGACACTCTACCTTTCGATGATTTGAACCTCTCCTGTGAGTCCAGTTTTAGATTCCGATGCTTCAATTCAGGTTTACTGTATCCCTTGGACCTTCGTATTGACGATGAAACACAGAAATTGCATCCGAATTTAATACAAAAAGCACAATGTCGACTTAAGTACAAGAGGACTGACACTCCAACTTTCTATGATTTGAACCACTCCTGTGACTCCAGTTTAAGATTCAGATGCTTCACTTCAGGTTTACTGTATCCCTTGGACCTTCTTATTTACGATGAAACACAGAAATTGCATCCGAATTTAATACAAAAGGCACAATACCGACTTAAGTACAGGAGGACTAACACTCTAACTTTCGATGATTTGAACCTCTCCTGTGAGTCCAGTTTTAGATTCCCATGTTTCAATTCAGGTTTACTGTATCCCTTGGACCGTCTTATTGACGATGTAACACAGAAATTGTATCCGAATTTAATACAAAAGGCACAATGCCGACTTAAGTACAAGAGGACTGACACTCTAACTTTCGATGATTTGAACGTCTCCTGTGAGTCCAGTTTTAGATTCCAATGCTTCACATCAGGTTTACTGTATCTCTTGGACCTTCTTATTGATGATGAAACACTGAAATTACATCCGAATTCAATACAAAAGCCACAATACCGACATAAGTACAAGAGGACTGACACTCTAACTCTCTATGATTTGAACCTCTCCTGTGAGTCCATTTTTAGATTCCGATGCTTCACTTCAGGTTTACTGTATTACTTGCACCTTCTTACTGACGATGAAACACAGAAATTGAATCCGAATTTAATACAAAAGGCACAATGCCGACTTAAGTACATGAGGAATGACACTCTAACTGTCTATAATTTGAACCTCTCCTGTGAGTCCAGTTTTAGATTCCGATGCTTCACATCAGGTTTACTGTATTTCTTGGACCATCTTATTCATGATGAAACACAGAAATTACATCCGAATTCAATACAAGAGGCACAATACCGACTTAAGTACAAGAGGACTGACACTCTACCTTTCGATGATTTGAACCTCTCCTGTGAGTCCAGTTTTAGATTCCGATGCTTCAATTCAGGTTTACTGTATCCCTTGGACCTTCGTATTGACGATGAAACACAGAAATTGCATCCGAATTTAATACAAAAAGCACAATGTCGACTTAAGTACAAGAGGACTGACACTCCAACTTTCTATGATTTGAACCACTCCTGTGACTCCAGTTTAAGATTCAGATGCTTCACTTCAGGTTTACTGTATCCCTTGGACCTTCTTATTTACGATGAAACACAGAAATTGCATCCGAATTTAATACAAAAGGCACAATGCCGACTTAAGTACAAGAGGACGGACACTCTAACTTTCGATGATTTGAACCTCTCCTGTGAGTCCAGTTTTAGATTCCGATGCTTCAATTCTGGTTAACTGTATCCCTTGGACCTTCTTATTGACGATGAAACACAGAAATTGTATCCGAATTTAATACAAAAGGCACATTGCCGACTTAAGTACAAGAGGACTGACACTCTAACTTTCTATGATTTGAACCTCTCGTGTGAGCCCAGTTTGAGATTCCGATGCTTCACATCAGGTTTACTGTATCTCTTGGACCTTCTTATTGATGATGAAACACAGAAATTCATCCGAATTGAATACAAAAGGCACAATACCGACTTAAGTACAAGAGGACTGACGTTCTAACTCTCTATGATTTGAACATCTCCTGTGAGTCCAGATTTAGATTCCGATGCTTCACTTCTGGTTTACTGTATCCTTTGGACCTTCTTATTCACGATGAAACACAGAAATTGCATCCAAATTTAATACAAAAGGCACAATGCCGACTTAAGCACAAGAGGACTGACACTCTAACTCTCGACGATTTGAACCTCTCCTGTGAGTCCAGTTTTAGATTCCGATGCTTCAATTCAGGTTTACTGTATTCCTTGGACCTTCTTTTTGACGATGAATGACAGAAATTGCATCCGAATTTAATACAAAAGGCACAATTCCGACTTAAGTACAAGAAGACTGACACTCTAACTCTCTACGATTTGAACCTCTCCAGTGAGACCAGTTTTAGTTTCCGATGCTTCACATCAGGTTTACTGTATCTCTTGGACCTTCTTATTGATAATGAAACACAGATATTACATCCGAATTCAATACAACAGGCACAATACCGACTTAAGTACAAGAGATTTGACACTCTAACTCTCTATGATTTGAACATCTCCTGTGAGTCCAGTTTTAGATTCCGATGCTTCACTTCAGGTTTACTGTATCCCTTGGACCTTCTTATTCACGATGAAACACAGAAATTGCATCCAAATTTAATACAAAAATCACAATGCCGACTTAAGTACAAGAGGACTGACACTCTAACTTTCTATGATATGAACCACTCCTGTGAGTCCAGTTTGAGATTCCGATACTTCACTTCAGGTTTGCTGTATCCCTTGAACCTTCTAATTGACGATGAAACACAGAAATTGCATCCAAATTTAATACAAAAGGCACAATGCCGACTTAAGTACAAGAGGACTGACACTCTAACTTTCTATTATTTGAACCACTCCTGTGAGTCCAGTTTTAGATTCTGATGCTTCAATTCAGCTTCACTGTATGCCTTGGACATTCTTATTGACGATGAAACACAGATATTGCATTCGAATTTAATACAAAAGGCACAATGCCGACTTAAGTACAAGAGGACTGACACTCTAACTCTCTACGATTTGAACCTCTCCTGTGAGTCCAGTTTCAGATTCCGAAGCTTCACATCAGGTTTACTGTATCTCTTGGACGTTCTTATCGATGATGACACACAGAAATTACATCCGAATTCAATACAAAAGGCACAATACCGACTAAAGTACAAGAGGACTGACACTCTAACTCTCTATGATTTGAACCTCTCCTGTGAGTCCAGTATTAGATTCCGAAGCTTCACTTCAGGTTTACTGTATCCCTAGGACCTTCTTATTGACGATGAAACACAGAAATTGCATCCAAATTTAATACAAAAGAGCACAATGCCGACTTAAGTACAAGAGGACTGACACTCTAAGTTTCGATGATTTGAACCTCTCCTGTGAGTCCTGTTTTAGATTCCGATGCTTCACTTCAGGTTTACTGTATACTTGGACCCTCTTATTGACGATGAAACACAGAAATTGCATCCGAATTTAATACAAAAGGCACAATGCCGACTTAAGTACAAGAGGACTGACACTCTAACTTTCTATGATTTGAACCACTCCTATGGGTCCAGTTTAAGATTCCGATGCTTCAATTCAGGTTTACTGTATCCCTTGGACCTTCTTATTGACGATGAAACACAGAAAATGCATCCGAATTTAATACAAAAGGCACAATGCCGACGTAAGTACGAGAGGACTGAACCTCTATCTCTCTGTGATTTGAACCTCTCCTGTGAGTCCAGTTTTAGATTCCGATGCTTCACTTCAGGTTTACTGTATCCCTTGGACCTTCTTATTGACGATGAAACACAGAAATTGCATCCGAAATTAATACAAAAGGCACAATGCCGACTTAAGTACAAGAGGAGTGACACTCTAAGTTTCGATGATTTGAACCTCTCCTGTGAGTCCAGTTTTAGATTCCGATGCTTCACTTCAGGTTTACTGTATCCATGGACCTTCTTATTGACGATGAAACACAGAAATTGCATCCGAATTTAATACAAAAGGCACAATGCCGACTTAAGTACAAGAGGACTGACACTCTAACTTTCTATGATTTGAACCACTCCTGTGAGTCCAGTTTAAGATTCCGATGCTTCACTTCAGGTTTACTGTATCCCTTGGACCTTCTTATTGACGATAAAACACAGAAATTGCATCCGAATTTAATACAAAAGGCACAATGCTGACTTAAGTACAAGAGGACTGACACTGTAACTTTCTATGACTTGAACCTGTCCTGTGAGTACAGTTTTAGATTCCGTTGCTTCACTTCAGGTTAACTGTATCCCATGGACCTTCTTATTGACGATGAAACACAGAAATTGCATCCGATTTTAATACAAAAGGCACAATGCCGACTTAAGTACAAGAGGACTGACACTCTAACTTTCTATGATTTGAACCACTCCTGTGAGTCCAGTTTTAGATTCTGATGCTTCAATTCAGGTTCACTGTATGCCTTGGACCTTCTTATTGACGATGAAACACAGAAATTGCATCCGAATTTAATACAAAAGGCACAATGCCGACTTAAGTACAAGAGGACTGACACTCTACGTTTCGATGATTTGAACCTCTCCTGTGAGTCCAGTTTTAGATTCCGATGCTTCACTTCAGGTTTACTGTATCCTTGGACTTTCTTACTGACGATGAAACACAGAAATTGCATCCGAATTTAATACGAAAGGCACAATGCCGACTTAAGTACAAGAGGACTGACACACTAACTTTCTATGATTTCAACCACTCCTGTGAGTCCAGTTTAAGATTCCGATGCCTCACTTCAGGTTTACTGTATCCCTTGGACCTTCTTATTGACGATGAAACACAGAAATTGCATCCGAATTTAATACAATAGGCACAATGCTGACGTAAGTACAAGAGGACTGAACCTCGATCTCTCTATGATTTGAACATCTCCTGTGAGTCCAGTTTTAGATTCCGATGCTTCACTTCAGGTTTACTGTATCCCTTGGATCTTCTTATTGACGATGGAACACAGAAATTGCATCCGAATTTAATACAAAAGGCACAATGCCGACTTAAGTACAAGAGGACTGACACTCTAACTCTCTACGATTTGAACCTCGCCTGTGAGTCCAGTATTAGATTCCGAAGCTTCACTTCAGGTTTACTGTATCCCTAGGACCTTCTTATTGACGATGAAACACAGAAATTGCATCCAAATTTAATTCAAAAGAGCACAATGCCGACTTAAGTACAAGAGGACTGACACTCTAAGTTTCGATGATTTGAACCTCTCCTGTGAGTCCTGTTTTAGATTCCGATGCTTCACTTCAGGTTTACTGTATACTTGGACCCACTTATTGACGATGAAACACAGAAATTGCATCCGAATTTTATACAAAAGGCACAATGCCGACTTAAGTACAAGAGGACTGACACTCTAACTTTCTATGATTTGAACCACTCCTATGGGTCCAGTTTAAGATTCCGATGCTTCAATTCAGGTTTACTGTATCCCTTGGACCTTCTTATTGACGATGAAACACAGAAAATGCATCCGAATTTAATACAAAAGGCACAATGCCGACGTAAGTACAAGAGGACTGAACCTCTATCTCTCTGTGATTTGAACCTCTCCTGTGAGTCCAGTTTTAGATTCCGATGCTTCACTTCAGGTTTACTGTATCCCTTGGACCTTCTTATTGACGATGAAACACAGAAATTGCATCCGAATTTAATAGAAAAGGCACAATGCCGACTTAAGTACAAGAGGAGTGACACTCTAAGTTTCGATGATTTGAACCTCTCCTGTGAGTCCAGTTTTAGATTCCGATGCTTCACTTCAGGTTTACTGTATCCATGGACCTTCTTATTGACGATGAAACACAGAAATTGCATGCGAATTTAATACAAAAGGCACAATGCCGACTTAAGTACAAGAGGACTGACACTCTAACTTTCTATGATTTGAACCACTCCTGTGAGTCAGGTTTAAGATTCCGATGCTTCATTTCAGGTTTACTGTATCCCTTGGACCTTCTTATTGACGATAAAGCACAGAAATTGCATCCGAATTTAATATAAAAAGCACAATGCTGACTTAAGTACAAGAGAACTGACACTGTAACTTTCTATGACTTGAACCTGTCCTGTGAGTACAGTTTTAGATTCCGTTGCTTCACTTCAGGTTAACTGTATCCCATGGACCTTCTTATTGACGATGAAACACAGAAATTGCATCCGATTTTAATACAAAAGGCACAATGCCGACTTAAGTACAAGAGGACTGACACTCTAACTTTCTATGATTTGAACCACTCCTGTGAGTCCAGTTTTAGATTCTGATGCTTCAATTCAGGTTCACTGTATGCCTTGGACCTTCTTATTGACGATGAAACACAGAAATTGCATCCGAATTTAATACAAAAGGCACAATGCCGACTTAAGTACAACAGGACTGACACTCTAACTCTCTACGATTTGAACCTCTCCTGTGAGTCTAGTTTTAGATTCCGATGCTTCACTTCAGGTTTACTGTATCCCTTGGACCTTCTTATCGACGATGAAACACAGAAATTGCATCCGAATTTAATACAAAAGACACAATGCCGACTTAAGTACAAGAGGACTGACACTCTAACTTTCTATGATTTTAACCACTCATGTGAGTCCAGTTTAAG
The DNA here is from genome assembly GCF_023864345.2 of Schistocerca serialis cubense. Taxonomy (NCBI): domain Eukaryota; kingdom Metazoa; phylum Arthropoda; class Insecta; order Orthoptera; family Acrididae; genus Schistocerca; species Schistocerca serialis. Next base: position 89,406,503 of record NC_064645.1, read on the forward strand.
ATTCCGATGTTTCACTTCAGTTTTACTGTATCACTTGGACCTTCTTATTGACGATGAAATACAGAAATTGCATTCGAATTTAATACAAAAGGCACAATGCAGACTTAAGTAAAAGAGGACTGACACTCTATCTCTCTATGATTTGAACCTCTCCTGTGACTCCAGTTTTAGATTCCGATGCTTCAATTCTTATTTACTGTATCCCTTGGACCTTCGTATTGACGATGAAATACAGAAATTGCATCCGAATTTTTATACGAAGGGCACAATGCCGACTTAAGTACAAGAGGACTGACACTCTAAGTTTCGATGATTTGAACCTCTCCTGTGAGTCCAGTTTTAGATTCCGATGCTTCACATCAGGTTTACTGTATTTCTTGGACCTTCTTATTCATGATGAAACACAGAAATTACATCCGAATTCAATACAAGAGGCACAATACCGACTTAAGTACAAGAGGACTGACACTCTACCTTTCGATGATTTGAACCTCTCCTGTGAGTCCAGTTTTAGATTCAGATGCTTCACGTCAGGTTTACTGTATCCCTTGGACCTTCTTATTTACGATGAAACACAGAAATTGCATCCGAATTTAATACAAAAGGCACAATGCCGACTTAAGTACAAGAGGACGGACACTCTAACTTTCGATGATTTGAACCTCTCCTGTGAGTCCAGTTTTAGATTCCGATGCTTCAATTCAGGTTAACTGTATCCCTTGGACCTTCTTATTGACGATGAAACACAGAAATTGTATCCGAATTTAATACAAAAGGCACAATGCCGACTTAAGTACAAGAGGACTGACACTCTAACTTTCTATGATTTGAACCTCTCGTGTGAACCCAGTTTGTGATTCCGATGCTTCACATCAGGTTTACTGTATCTCTTGGACCTTCTTATTGTTGATGAAACACAGAAATTCATCCGAATTGAATACAAAAGGCACAATACCGACTTAAGTACAAGAGGACTGACGTTCTAACTCTCTATGATTTGAACATCTCCTGTGAGTCCAGATTTAGATTCCGATGCTTCACTTCAGGTTTACTGTATCCTTTGGACCTTCTTATTCACGATGAAACACAGAAATTGCATCCAAATTTAATACAAAAGGCACAATGCCGACTTAACACAATGCCGACTTAAGCACAAGAGGACTGACACTCTAACTCTCGACGATTTGAACCTCTCCTGTGAGTCCAGTTTTAGATTCCGATGCTTCAATTCAGGTTTACTGTATTCCTTGGACCTTCTTATTGACGATGAATCACAGAAATTGCATCCGAATTAATACAAAAGGCACAATTCCGACTTAAGTACAAGAGGACTGACACTCTAACTCTCTACGATTTGAACCTCTCCAGTGAGACCAGTTTTAGTTTCCGATGCTTCACATCAGGTTTACTGTATCTCTTGGACTTTCTTATTGATAATGAAACACAGAAATTACATCCGAATTCAATACAACAGGCACAATACCGACTTAAGTACAAGAGGACTGACACTCTAACTTAGTATGATTTGAACCTCTCCTGTGAGTCCAGTTTTAGATTCAGATGCTTCACTTCAGGTTTACTGTATCCCTTGAACTTTCTTATTGTCGATGAAACACAGAAATTGCATCCGAATTTAATACAAAGGGCACAATGCCGACATAAGTACAAGAGGACTGACACTCTAACTTTCTATGATTTCAACCTCTCCTGTGAGTCCAGTTTTCGATTCCGATGCTTCAATTCAGGGTTACTGTATCCCTTGGACCTTCTCTTTGACGATGAAACACAGAAATTGCATCCAAATTTAATACAGAAGGAACAATGCCGACTTAAGTACAAGAGGACTGACTCTCTACCTTTCGATGAATTGAACCTCTACTGTGGGTCCAGTTTTAGATTCCGATGCTTCAATTCACGTTTACTGTATCTATTGGACCTTCTTATTGACGATGAAACACAGAAATTGCATACGAATTTAATACAAAAGGCACAATGCCGACTTATGTACAAGAGGACTGGCACTCAAACTTTCTATGATTTGAACCTCTCCTGTGAGTCCAGTTCTAGATTCCGATGCTTCACATTAGGTTTGCTGTATCTCCTGGACCTTCTTATTGATGATGAAACACAGAAATTACATCCGAATTCAAAACAAAAGGCACAATACCGACTTAAGTACAAGAGGACTGACACTCTAACCCTCTATGATTTGAATCTCTCCTGTGAGTCCAGTTTTAGATTCCGATGCTTCACTTCAGGTTTACTGTATCCCTTGGACCTTCTTATTGACGATGAAACACAGAAATTGCATCCAAATTTCATACAAAAGGCACAAAGCCGACTTAAGTACAAGAGGACTGACACTATTACTTTCTATGATTTGAACCCCTCCTGTGAGTCCACTTTTAGATTCCGATGCTTTACCTCAGGTTTACTGTATCCCTTGGACCTTCTTATTGACGATGAAACACAGAAATTGCATCCGAATTTAATACAAAAGGCACAATGCCGACTTAAGTACAGGAGGACTGGCTCGCTAACTTTCTATGATTTGAACGTCTCCTGTGAGTCCATTTAGGATTCCGAAGCTTCACATCACGTTTACTGAATCTCTTGGACATTCTTATTGATGATGAAACACAGAAATTACATCCGAATTCAATACAAAAGGCACAATACCGACTTAAGTACAAGAGGACTGACAATCTAACTCTCTATGATTTGTACCTCTCCTATGAGTTCAGTTTTAGATTCCGATGCTTCACTTCATGTTTACTGTATCCCTCTGACCTTCCTATTGACGATGAAACACAGAAATTGCATCCAAATTTAATACAAAAGGCACAATGCCGACTTAAGTACAAGAGGACGGACACTCTAAATTTCGATGATTTGAACCGCTCCTGTGAGTCCAGTTTTAGATTCCGATGCTTCACTTCAGGTTTACTGCATCCGTTGCACCTTCTTATTGCCGATGAAACACAGAAATGGCATCCAAATTTAATACAAAAGGCACAATGCCGACTTAAGTACAAGAGGACTGGCATTCTAACTTTCGACGATTTGAACCTCTCCTGTGAGTCCAGTTTTAGATTCCGATGCTTCAATTCAGGTTTACTGTATTCCTTGGACCATCTTATTGACGATGAAACACAGAAATTGCATCCGAATTTAATACAAAAGGCACAATGCCGACTTAAGTACAAGAGGACTGACACTGTAACTTTCGATGATTTGAACCTCTCCTGTGAGTCCAGTTTTAGATTCCGATGCTTCAATTCAGGTTTACTGTAACCCTTTGACCTTCGTATTGACGATGAAACACAGAAATTGAATCCGAATTTAATACAAAAGGCACAATGCCGACTTAAGTACATGAGGAATGACACTCTAACTGTCTATGATTTGAACCTCTCCTGTGAGTCCAGTTTTAGATTCCGATGCTTCACATCAGGTTTACTGTATTTCTTGGACCTTCTTATTCATGATGAAACACAGAAATTACATCCGAATTCAATACAAGAGGCACAATACCGACTTAAGTACAAGAGGACTGACACTCTACCTTTCGATGATTTGAACCTCTCCTGTGAGTCCAGTTTTAGATTCAGATGCTTCACGTCAGGTTTACTGTATCCCTTGGACCTTCTTATTTACGATGAAACACAGAAATTGCATCCGAATTTAATACAAAAGGCACAATGCCGACTTAAGTACAAGAGGACGGACACTCTAACTTTCGATGATTTGAACCTCTCCTGTGAGTCCAGTTTTAGATTCCGATGCTTCAATTCAGGTTAACTGTATCCCTTGGACCTTCTTATTGACGATGAAACACAGAAATTGTATCCGAATTTAATACAAAAGGCACAATGCCGACTTACGTACAAGAGGACTGACACTCTAACTTTCTATGATTTGAACCTCTCGTGTGAACCCAGTTTGTGATTCCGATGCTTCACATCAGGTTTACTGTATCTCTTGGACCTTCTTATTGTTGATGAAACACAGAAATTCATCCGAATTGAATACAAAAGTCACAATACCGACTTAAGTACAAGAGGACTGACGTTCTAACTCTCTATGATTTGAACATCTCCTGTGAGTCCAGATTTAGATTCCGATGCTTCACTTCAGGTTTACTGTATCCTTTGGACCTTCTTATTCACGATGAAACACAGAAATTGCATCCAAATTTAATACAAAAGGAACAATGCCGACTTAAGCACAAGAGGATTGACACTCTAACTCTCGACGATTTGAACCTCTCCTGTGAGTCCAGTTTTAGATTCCGATGCTTCAATTCAGGTTTACTGTATTTCTTGGACCTTCTTATTGACGATGAATCACAGAAATTGCATCCGAATTTAATACAAAAGGCACAATTCCGACTTAAGTACAAGAGGACTGACACTCTAACTCTCTACGATTTGAACCTCTCCAGTGAGACCAGTTTTAGTTTCCGATGCTTCACATCAGGTTTACTGTATCTCTTGGACCTTCTTATTGATAATGAAACATAGAAATTACATCCGAATTCAATACAACAGGCACAATACCGACTTAAGTACAAGAGGACTGACACTCTAACTTTCTATGATTTCAACCTCTCCTGTGAGTCCAGTTTTCGATTCCGATGCTTCAATTCAGGTTTACTGTATCCCTTGGACCTTCTCTTTGACGATGAAACACAGAAATTGCATCCAAATTTAATACAGAAGGAACAAGCCGACTTAAGTACAAGAGGACTGACACTCTAACTTTCGATGAATTGAACCTCTACTGTGGGTCCAGTTTTAGATTCCGATGCTTCAATTCACGTTTACTGTATGTATTGGACCTTCTTATTGACGATGAAACACAGATATTGCATACGAATTTAATACAAAAGGCACAATGCCGACTTATGTACAAGAGGACTGGCACTCAACCTTTCTATGATTTGAACCTCTCCTGTGAGTCCTGTTTTAGATTCCGATGCTTCACATTAGGTTTGCTGTATCTCTTGGACCTTCTTATTGATGATGAAACACAGAAATTACATCCGAATTCAAAACAAAAGGCACAATACCGACTTAAGTACAAGAGGACTGACACTCTAACCCTCTATGATTTGAACCTCTCCTGTGAGTTCAGTTTTAGATTCCGATGCTTCACTTCAGGTTTACTGTATCCCTTGGACCTTCTTATTGACGATGAAACACAGAAATTGCATCCAAATTTCATACAAAAGGCACAAAGCCGACTTAAGTACAAGAGGACTGACACTATTACTTTCTATGATTTGAACCTCTCCTGTGAGTCCAGTTTTAGATTCCGATGCTTTACCTCAGGTTTACTGTATCCCTTGGACCTTCTTATTGACGATGAAACACAGAAATTGCATCCGAATTTAATACAAAAGGCACAATGCCGACTTAAGTACAAGAGGACTGGCATACTAACATTCGACGATTTGAACCTCTCCTGTGAGTCCAGTTTTAGATTCCGATTCCTCAATTCAGGTTTACTGTATCCCTTGGACCATCTTATTGACGATGAAACACAGAAATTGCATCCGAATTTAATACAAAAGGCACAATACCGACTTAAGTACAAGAGGACTAACACTCTAACTTTCGATGATTTGAACCTCTCCTGTGAGTCCAGTTTTAGATTCCGATGTTTCAATTCAGGTTTACTGTATCCCTTGGACCATCTTATTGACGATGTAACACAGAAATTGGATCCGAATTTAATACAAAAGGCACAATGCCGACTTATGTACAACAGGACTGACACTCTAACTTTCGATGATTTGAACGTCTCCTGTGAGTCCAGTTTTAGATTCCAATGCTTCACATCAGGTTTACTGTATCTCTAGGACCTTCTTATTGATGATGAAACACTGAAATTACATCCGAATTCAATACAAAAGGCACAATACCGACATAAGTACAAGAGGACTGACACTCTAACTCTGTATGATTTGAACCTCTCCTGTGAGTCCATTTTTAGATTCCGATGCTTCACTTCAGGTTTACTGTATCCCTTGCACCTTCTTACTGACGATGAAACACAGAAATTGAATCCGAATTTAATACAAAAGGCACAATGCCGACTTAAGTACATGAGGAATGACACTCTAACTGTCTATGAAATTGAACCTCTCCTGTGAGTCCAGTTTTAGATTCCGATGCTTCACATCAGGTTTACTGTATTTCTTGGACCATCTTATTCATGATGAAACACAGAAATTACATCCGAATTCAATACAAGAGGCACAATACCGACTTAAGTACAAGAGGACTGACACTCTACCTTTCGATGATTTGAACCTCTCCTGTGAGTCCAGTTTTAGATTCCGATGCTTCAATTCAGGTTTACTGTATCCCTTGGACCTTCGTATTGACGATGAAACACAGAAATTGCATCCGAATTTAATACAAAAAGCACAATGTCGACTTAAGTACAAGAGGACTGACACTCCAACTTTCTATGATTTGAACCACTCCTGTGACTCCAGTTTAAGATTCAGATGCTTCACTTCAGGTTTACTGTATCCCTTGGACCTTCTTATTTACGATGAAACACAGAAATTGCATCCGAATTTAATACAAAAGGCACAATACCGACTTAAGTACAGGAGGACTAACACTCTAACTTTCGATGATTTGAACCTCTCCTGTGAGTCCAGTTTTAGATTCCCATGTTTCAATTCAGGTTTACTGTATCCCTTGGACCGTCTTATTGACGATGTAACACAGAAATTGTATCCGAATTTAATACAAAAGGCACAATGCCGACTTAAGTACAAGAGGACTGACACTCTAACTTTCGATGATTTGAACGTCTCCTGTGAGTCCAGTTTTAGATTCCAATGCTACACATCAGGTTTACTGTATCTCTTGGACCTTCTTATTGATGATGAAACACTGAAATTACATCCGAATTCAATACAAAAGCCACAATACCGACATAAGTACAAGAGGACTGACACTCTAACTCTCTATGATTTGAACCTCTCCTGTGAGTCCATTTTTAGATTCCGATGCTTCACTTCAGGTTTACTGTATTACTTGCACCTTCTTACTGACGATGAAACACAGAAATTGAATCCGAATTTAATACAAAAGGCACAATGCCGACTTAAGTACATGAGGAATGACACTCTAACTGTCTATAATTTGAACCTCTCCTGTGAGTCCAGTTTTAGATTCCGATGCTTCACATCAGGTTTACTGTATTTCTTGGACCATCTTATTCATGATGAAACACAGAAATTACATCCGAATTCAATACAAGAGGCACAATACCGACTTAAGTACAAGAGGACTGACACTCTACCTTTCGATGATTTGAACCTCTCCTGTGAGTCCAGTTTTAGATTCCGATGCTTCAATTCAGGTTTACTGTATCCCTTGGACCTTCGTATTGACGATGAAACACAGAAATTGCATCCGAATTTAATACAAAAAGCACAATGTCGACTTAAGTACAAGAGGACTGACACTCCAACTTTCTATGATTTGAACCACTCCTGTGACTCCAGTTTAAGATTCAGATGCTTCACTTCAGGTTTACTGTATCCCTTGGACCTTCTTATTTACGATGAAACACAGAAATTGCATCCGAATTTAATACAAAAGGCACAATGCCGACTTAAGTACAAGAGGACGGACACTCTAACTTTCGATGATTTGAACCTCTCCTGTGAGTCCAGTTTTAGATTCCGATGCTTCAATTCTGGTTAACTGTATCCCTTGGACCTTCTTATTGACGATGAAACACAGAAATTGTATCCGAATTTAATACAAAAGGCACATTGCCGACTTAAGTACAAGAGGACTGACACTCTAACTTTCTATGATTTGAACCTCTCGTGTGAGCCCAGTTTGAGATTCCGATGCTTCACATCAGGTTTACTGTATCTCTTGGACCTTCTTATTGATGATGAAACACAGAAATTCATCCGAATTGAATACAAAAGGCACAATACCGACTTAAGTACAAGAGGACTGACGTTCTAACTCTCTATGATTTGAACATCTCCTGTGAGTCCAGATTTAGATTCCGATGCTTCACTTCTGGTTTACTGTATCCTTTGGACCTTCTTATTCACGATGAAACACAGAAATTGCATCCAAATTTAATACAAAAGGCACAATGCCGACTTAAGCACAAGAGGACTGACACTCTAACTCTCGACGATTTGAACCTCTCCTGTGAGTCCAGTTTTAGATTCCGATGCTTCAATTCAGGTTTACTGTATTCCTTGGACCTTCTTTTTGACGATGAATGACAGAAATTGCATCCGAATTTAATACAAAAGGCACAATTCCGACTTAAGTACAAGAAGACTGACACTCTAACTCTCTACGATTTGAACCTCTCCAGTGAGACCAGTTTTAGTTTCCGATGCTTCACATCAGGTTTACTGTATCTCTTGGACCTTCTTATTGATAATGAAACACAGATATTACATCCGAATTCAATACAACAGGCACAATACCGACTTAAGTACAAGAGATTTGACACTCTAACTCTCTATGATTTGAACATCTCCTGTGAGTCCAGTTTTAGATTCCGATGCTTCACTTCAGGTTTACTGTATCCCTTGGACCTTCTTATTCACGATGAAACACAGAAATTGCATCCAAATTTAATACAAAAATCACAATGCCGACTTAAGTACAAGAGGACTGACACTCTAACTTTCTATGATATGAACCACTCCTGTGAGTCCAGTTTGAGATTCCGATACTTCACTTCAGGTTTGCTGTATCCCTTGAACCTTCTAATTGACGATGAAACACAGAAATTGCATCCAAATTTAATACAAAAGGCACAATGCCGACTTAAGTACAAGAGGACTGACACTCTAACTTTCTATTATTTGAACCACTCCAGTGAGTCCAGTTTTAGATTCTGATGCTTCAATTCAGCTTCACTGTATGCCTTGGACATTCTTATTGACGATGAAACACAGAAATTGCATTCGAATTTAATACAAAAGGCACAATGCCGACTTAAGTACAAGAGGACTGACACTCTAACTCTCTACGATTTGAACCTCTCCTGTGAGTCCAGTTTCAGATTCCGATGCTTCACATCAGGTTTACTGTATCTCTTGGACGTTCTTATCGATGATGACACACAGAAATTACATCCGAATTCAATACAAAAGGCACAATACCGACTAAAGTACAAGAGGACTGACACTCTAACTCTCTATGATTTGAACCTCTCCTGTGAGTCCAGTATTAGATTCCGAAGCTTCACTTCAGGTTTACTGTATCCCTAGGACCTTCTTATTGACGATGAAACACAGAAATTGCATCCAAATTTAATACAAAAGAGCACAATGCCGACTTAAGTACAAGAGGACTGACACTCTAAGTTTCGATGATTTGAACCTCTCCTGTGAGTCCTGTTTTAGATTCCGATGCTTCACTTCAGGTTTACTGTATACTTGGACCCTCTTATTGACGATGAAACACAGAAATTGCATCCGAATTTAATACAAAAGGCACAATGCCGACTTAAGTACAAGAGGACTGACACTCTAACTTTCTATGATTTGAACCACTCCTATGGGTCCAGTTTAAGATTCCGATGCTTCAATTCAGGTTTACTGTATCCCTTGGACCTTCTTATTGACGATGAAACACAGAAAATGCATCCGAATTTAATACAAAAGGCACAATGCCGACGTACGTACGAGAGGACTGAACCTCTATCTCTCTGTGATTTGAACCTCTCCTGTGAGTCCAGTTTTAGATTCCGATGCTTCACTTCAGGTTTACTGTATCCCTTGGACCTTCTTATTGACGATGAAACACAGAAATTGCATCCGAAATTAATACAAAAGGCACAATGCCGACTTAAGTACAAGAGGAGTGACACTCTAAGTTTCGATGATTTGAACCTCTCCTGTGAGTCCAGTTTTAGATTCCGATGCTTCACTTCAGGTTTACTGTATCCATGGACCTTCTTATTGACGATGAAACACAGAAATTGCATCCGAATTTAATACAAAAGGCACAATGCCGACTTAAGTACAAGAGGACTGACACTCTAACTTTCTATGATTTGAACCACTCCTGTGAGTCCAGTTTAAGATTCCGATGCTTCACTTCAGGTTTACTGTATCCCTTGGACCTTCTTATTGACGATAAAACACAGAAATTGCATCCGAATTTAATACAAAAGGCACAATGCTGACTTAAGTACAAGAGGACTGACACTGTAACTTTCTATGACTTGAACCTGTCCTGTGAGTACAGTTTTAGATTCCGTTGCTTCACTTCAGGTTAACTGTATCCCATGGACCTTCTTATTGACGATGAAACACAGAAATTGCATCCGATTTTAATACAAAAGGCACAATGCCGACTTAAGTACAAGAGGACTGACACTCTAACTTTCTATGATTTGAACCACTCCTGTGAGTCCAGTTTTAGATTCTGATGCTTCAATTCAGGTTCACTGTATGCCTTGGACCTTCTTATTGACGATGAAACACAGAAATTGCATCCGAATTTAATACAAAAGGCACAATGCCGACTTAAGTACAAGAGGACTGACACTCTACGTTTCGATGATTTGAACCTCTCCTGTGAGTCCAGTTTTAGATTCCGATGCTTCACTTCAGGTTTACTGTATCCTTGGACTTTCTTACTGACGATGAAACACAGAAATTGCATCCGAATTTAATACGAAAGGCACAATGCCGACTTAAGTACAAGAGGACTGACACACTAACTTTCTATGATTTCAACCACTCCTGTGAGTCCACTTTAAGATTCCGATGCCTCACTTCAGGTTTACTGTATCCCTTGGACCTTCTTATTGACGATGAAACACAGAAATTGCATCCGAATTTAATACAATAGGCACAATGCTGACGTAAGTACAAGAGGACTGAACCTCGATCTCTCTATGATTTGAACATCTCCTGTGAGTCCAGTTTTAGATTCCGATGCTTCACTTCAGGTTTACTGTATCCCTTGGATCTTCTTATTGACGATGGAACACAGAAATTGCATCCGAATTTAATACAAAAGGCACAATGCCGACTTAAGTACAAGAGGACTGACACTCTAACTCTCTACGATTTGAACCTCGCCTGTGAGTCCAGTATTAGATTCCGAAGCTTCACTTCAGGTTTACTGTATCCCTAGGACCTTCTTATTGACGATGAAACACAGAAATTGCATCCAAATTTAATTCAAAAGAGCACAATGCCGACTTAAGTACAAGAGGACTGACACTCTAAGTTTCGATGATTTGAACCTCTCCTGTGAGTCCTGTTTTAGATTCCGATGCTTCACTTCAGGTTTACTGTATACTTGGACCCACTTATTGACGATGAAACACAGAAATTGCATCCGAATTTTATACAAAAGGCACAATGCCGACTTAAGTACAAGAGGACTGACACTCTAACTTTCTATGATTTGAACCACTCCTATGGGTCCAGTTTAAGATTCCGATGCTTCAATTCAGGTTTACTGTATCCCTTGGACCTTCTTATTGACGATGAAACACAGAAAATGCATCCGAATTTAATACAAAAGGCACAATGCCGACGTAAGTACAAGAGGACTGAACCTCTATCTCTCTGTGATTTGAACCTCTCCTGTGAGTCCAGTTTTAGATTCCGATGCTTCACTTCAGGTTTACTGTATCCCTTGGACCTTCTTATTGACGATGAAACACAGAAATTGCATCCGAATTTAATACAAAAGGCACAATGCCGACTTAAGTACAAGAGGAGTGACACTCTAAGTTTCGATGATTTGAACCTCTCCTGTGAGTCCAGTTTTAGATTCCGATGCTTCACTTCAGGTTTACTGTACCCATGGACCTTCTTATTGACGATGAAACACAGAAATTGCATGCGAATTTAATACAAAAGGCACAATGCCGACTTAAGTACAAGAGGACTGACACTCTAACTTTCTATGATTTGAACCACTCCTGTGAGTCAGGTTTAAGATTCCGATGCTTCATTTCAGGTTTACTGTATCCCTTGGACCTTCTTATTGACGATAAAGCACAGAAATTGCATCCGAATTTAATATAAAAGGCACAATGCTGACTTAAGTACAAGAGAACTGACACTGTAACTTTCTATGACTTGAACCTGTCCTGTGAGTACAGTTTTAGATTCCGTTGCTTCACTTCAGGTTAACTGTATCCCATGGACCTTCTTATTGACGATGAAACACAGAAATTGCATCCGATTTTAATACAAAAGGCACAATGCCGACTTAAGTACAAGAGGACTGACACTCTAACTTTCTATGATTTGAACCACTCCTGTGAGTCGAGTTTTAGATTCTGATGCTTCAATTCAGGTTCACTGTATGCCTTGGACCTTCTTATTGACGATGAAACACAGAAATTGCATCCGAATTTAATACAAAAGGCACAATGCCGACTTAAGTACAACAGGACTGACACTCTAACTCTCTACGATTTGAACCTCTCCTGTGAGTCTAGTTTTAGATTCCGATGCTTCACTTCAGGTTTACTGTATCCCTTGGACCTTCTTATCGACGATGAAACACAGAAATTGCATCCGAATTTAATACAAAAGACACAATGCCGACTTAAGTACAAGAGGACTGACACTCTAACTTTCTATGATTTTAACCACTCATGTGAGTCCAGTTTAAGATTCCGATGTTTCACTTCAGTTTTACTGTATCACTTGGATCTTCTTATTGACGATGAAATACAGAAATTGCATTCGAATTTAATACAAAAGGCACAATGCAGACTTAAGTAAAAGAGGACTGACACTCTATCTCTCTATGAATTGAACCTCTCCTGTGACTCCAGTTTTAGATTCCGATGCTTCAATTCTTGTTTACTGTATCCCTTGGACCTTCGTATTGACGATGAAATACAGAAATTGCATCCGAATTTTTATACGAAGGGCACAATGCCGACTTAAGTACAAGAGGACTGACACTCTAAGTTTCGATGATTTGAACCTCTCCTGTGAGTCCTGTTTTAGATTCCGATGCTTCACTTCAGGTTTACTGTATCCTTGGACCTTCTTATTGACGATGAAACACAGAAATTCCATCCGAATTTAATACAAAAGTCACAATGCCGACTTAAGTACAAGAGGACTGACACTCAAACTTTCTATGATTTGAACCACTCGTGTGAGTCCAGTTTAAGATTCCGATCCTTCACTTCAGGTTTACTGTATCCCTTGGCCTTCTTATTGACGATGAAACACAGAAATTGCATCCGAATTTAATACAAAAGGCACAATGTTGACGTAAGTACAAGAGGACTGAACCTCGATCTCTCTATGATTTGAACATCTCCTGTGAGTCCAGTTTTTGATTCCGATGCTTCACTTCAGGTTTACTGTATCCCTTGGACATTCTTATTGACGATGAAACACAGAAATTGCATCCAAATTTAATACAAAAGGCACAATGCCGACTTAAGTACAAGAGGACTGACACACTAACTTTCGATGATTTGAACCTCTCCTGTGAGTGCAGTTTTAGATTCCGATGCTTCAATTCAGGTTTACTGTATCCCTTGGACCTTCTTATTGACGATGAAACACAGAAATTGCATGCGAATTCAATACAAAAGGCACAATGCCGACTTAAGTACAAGAGGACTGACACTCTACGTTTCGATGATTTGAACCTCTCCTGTGAGTCCAGTTTTAGATTCCGATGCTTCACTTCAGGTTTACTGTATCCTTGGACTTTCTTACTGACGATGAATCACAGAAATTGCATCCGAATTTAATACGAAAGGCACAATGCCGACTTAAGTACAAGAGGACTGACACACTAACTTTCTATGATTTCAACCACTCCTGTGAGTCCAGTTTAAGATTCCGATGCCTCACTTCAGGTTTACGGAATCCCTTGGACCTTCTTATTGACGATGGAACACAGAAATTGCATCCGAATTTAATACAACAGGCACAATGCCGACTTAAGTACAAGAGGACTGACACTCTAACTCTCTACGATTTGAACCTCCCCTGTGAGTCCAGTTTCAGATTCCGATGCTTCACATCAGGTTTACTGTATCTCTTGGACGTTCTTATCGGTGATGAAACACAGAAATTACATCCGAAATCAATACAAAAGGCACAATACCGACTAAAGTACTAGAGGACTGACACTCTAACTCTCTATGATTTGAACCTCTCCTGTGAGTCCAGTATTAGATTCCGAAGCTTCACTTCAGGTTTACTGTATCCCTAGGACCTTCTTATTGACGATGAAACACAGAAATTGCATCCAAATTTAATACAAAAGGCACAATGCCGACTTAAGTACAAGAGGACTGACACTCTAACTTTCGATGATTTGAACCTCTCCTGTGAGTGCAGTTTTAGATTCCGATGCTTCAATTCAGGTTTACTGTATCCCTTGGACCTTCTTATTGACGATGAAACACAGAAACTGCATGCGAATTTAATACAAAAGGCACAATCCCGATATAAGTACAAGAAGACTGACACTCTAAGTTTCGATGATTTGAACCTCTACTGTGAGTCCTGTTTTAGATTCCGATGCTTCACTTCAGGTTTACTGTATCCTTGGACCTTCTTATTGACGATGAAACACAGAAATTGCATCCGAATTTAATACAAAAGGCACAATGCCGACTTAAGTACAAGAGGACTGACACTCTAACTTTCTATGATTTGAACCACTCCTATGAGTCCAGTTTAAGATTCCGATGCTTCACTTCAGGTTTACTGTATCCCTTTGACCTTCTTATTGACGATGAAACACAGAAATTGCATCCGAATTTAATACAAAAGGCACAATGCCGACGTAAGTACAAGAGGACTGAACCTCTATCTCTCTGTGATTTGAACCTCTCCTGTGAGTCCAGTTTTAGATTCCGATGCTTCACTTCAGGTTTACTGTATCCCTTGGACCTTCTTATTGACGATGAAACACAGAAATTGCATCCGAATTTAATACAAAAGGCACAATGCCGACGTAAGTACAAGAGGACTGAACCTCTATCTCTCTATGATTTGAACCTCTCCTGTGAGTCCAGTTTTAGATTCCGATGCTTCACTTCAGGTTTACTGTATCCCTTGGACATTCTTATTGACGATGAAACACAGAAATTGCATCCAAATATAATACAAAAGGCACAATGCCGACTTAAGTACAAGAGGACTGACACTCTAAGTTTCGATGATTTGAACCTCTCCTGTGAGTCCAGTTTTAGATTCCGATGCTTCACTTCAGGTTTACTGTATCCTTGGACTTTCTTACTGACGATGAAACACAGAAATTGCATCCGAATTTAATACGAAAGGCGCAATGCCGACTTATGTACAAGAGGACTGACACACTAACTTTCTATGATTTCAACCACTCCTGTGAGTCCAGTTTAAGATTCCGATGCCTCACTTCAGGTTTACTGTATCCCTTGGACCTTCTTATTGACGATGAAACACAGAAATTGCATCCGAATTTAATACAAAAGGCACAATGCTGACGTAAGTACAAGAGGACTGAACCTCGATCTCTCTATGATTTGAACATCTCCTGTAGGTCCAGTTTTAGATTCCGATGATTCACTTCAGGTTTACTGTATCCCTTGGATCTTCTTATTGACGATGGAACACAGAAATTGCATCCGAATTTAATACAAAAGGCACAATGCCGACTTAAGTACAAGAGGACTGACACTCTAACTCTCTACGATTTGAACCTCTCCTGTGAGTCCAGTTTCAGATTCCGATGCTTCACATCTGGTTTACTGTATCTCTTGGACGTTCTTATCGATGATGAAACACAGAAATTACATCCGAATTCAATACAAAAGGCACAATACCGACTAAAGTACAAGAGGACTGACACTCTAACTCTCTATGATTTGAACCTCTCCTGTGAGTCCAGTATTAGATTCCGAAGCTTCACTTCAGGTTTACTGTATCCCTAGGATCTTCTTATTGACGATGAAACACAGAAATTGCATCCAAATTTAATACAAAATGCACAATGCCGACTTAAGTACAAGAGGACTGACACTCTAACTTTCTATGATTTTAACAACTGATGTGAGTCCAGTTTAAGATTCCGATGTTTCACTTCAGTTTTACTGTATCCCTTGGATCTTCTTATTGACGATGAAACACAGATATTGCATCCGAATTTAATACAAAAGGCACAATGCCGACTTAAGTACAAGAGGACTGACACTCTCACTCTCTATGATTTGAACCTCTCCTGTGAGCCCAGTTTTAGATTCCGATGTTTCACTTCAGGTTTTCTGTATCCCTTGGACCTTCTTATTGACGATGAAACACAGAAATTGCATCCGAAATTAATACAAAAGGCACAATGCCGACTTAAGTACAAGAGGACTGACACTCTAACTTTCGATGATTTGAACCTCTCCTGTGAGTCTAGTATTACATTCCGAAGCTTCACTTCAGGTTTACTGTATCCCTAGGATCTTCTTATTGACGATGAAACACAGAAATTGCATCCGAATTTAATACAAAAGTCACAATGCCGACTTACGTACAAGAGGACTGACACTCTAACTTTCTGTGATTTGAACCACTCGTGTGAGTCCAGTTTAAGATTCCGATGCTTCACTTCAGGTTTACTGTATCCCTTGGCCTTCCTATTGACGATGAAACACAGAAATTGCATTCGAATTTAATACAAAAGGCACAATGTTGACTTAAGTACAAGAGGACTGAACCTCGATCTCTCTATGATTTGAACATCTCCTGTGAGTCCAGTTTTAGATTCCGATGCTTCACTTCAGGTTTACTGCATCCCTTGGACATTCTTATTGACGATGAAACACAGAAATTGCATCCAAATTTAATACAAAAGGCACAATGCCGACTTAAGTACAAGAGGACTGACACTCTAACTTTCGATGATTTGAACCTCTCCTGTGAGTGCAGTTTTAGATTCCGATGCTTCAATTCAGGTTTACTGTATCCCTTGGACCTTCTTATTGACGATGAACCACAGAAATTGCATGCGAATTCAATACAAAAGGCACAATGCCGACTTAAGTACAAGAGGACTGACACTCTAAGTTTCGATGATTTGAACCTCTCCTGTGAGTCCAGTTTTAGATTCCGATGCTTCACTTCAGGTTTACTGTAACCTTGGACTTTCTTACTGACGATGAAACACAGAAATTGCATCCGAATTTAATACAAAAGGCACAATGCCAACTTAAGTACAAGAGGACTGACACTCTAACTTTCTATGATTTCAACCACTCCTGTGAGTCCAGTTTAAGATTCCGATGCCTTACTTCAGGTTTACTGTACCCCTTGGACATTCTTATTGACGATGAAACACAGAAATTGCATCCGCATTTAATACAAAAGGCACAATGCTGACCTAAGTACAAGAGGACTGAACCTCGATCTCTCTATGATTTGAACATCTCCTGTGAGTCCAGTTTTAGATTCCGATGCTTCACTTCAGGTTTACGGTATCCCTTGGACCTTCTTATTGACGATGGAACACAGAAATTGCATCCGAATTTAATAGAAAAGGCACAATGCCGACTTAAGTACAAGAGGACTGACACTCTAACTCTCTACTATTTGAACCTCTCCTGTGAGTCCAGTTTTAGATTCTGATGCTTCAATTCAGGTTCACTGTATGCCTTGGACCTTCTTATTGACGATGAAACACAGAAATTGCATCCGAATTTAATACAAAAGGCACAAAGCCGACTTAAGTACAACAGGACTGACACTCTAACTCTCTACGATTTGAACCTCTCCTGTGAGTCTAGTTTTAGATTCCGATGCTTCACTTCAGGTTTACTGTATCCCTTGGACCTTCTTATCGACGATGAAACACAGAAATTGCATCCGAATTTAATACAAAAGACACAATGCCGACTTAAGTACAAGAGGACTGACACTCTAACTTTCTATGATTTTAACCACTCATGTGAGTCCAGTTTAAGATTCCGATGTTTCACTTCAGTTTTACTGTATCACTTGGATCTTCTTATTGACGATGAAATACAGAAATTGCATTCGAATTTAATACAAAAGGCACAATGCCGACTTAAGTAAAAGAGGACTGACACTCTATCTCTCTATGATTTGAACCTCTCCTGTGACTCCAGTTTTAGATTCCGATGCTTCAATTCTGGTTTACTGTATCCCTTGGACCTTCGTATTGACGATGAAATACAGAAATTGCATCCGAATTTTTATACGAAGGGCACAATGCCGACTTAAGTACAAGAGGACTGACACTCTAAGTTTCGATGATTTGAACCTCTCCTGTGAGTCCTGTTTTAGATTCCGATGCTTCACTTCAGGTTTACTGTATCCTTGGACCTTCTTATTGACGATGAAACACAGAAATTCCATCCGAATTTAATACAAAAGTCACAATGCCGACTTAAGTACAAGAGGACTGACACTCAAACTTTCTATGATTTGAACCACTCGTGTGAGTCCAGTTTAAGATTCCGATCCTTCACTTCAGGTTTACTGTATCCCTTGGCCTTCTTATTGACGATGAAACACAGAAATTGCATCCGAATTTAATACAAAAGGCACAATGTTGACGTAAGTACAAGAGGACTGAACCTCGATCTCTCTATGATTTGAACATCTCCTGTGAGTCCAGTTTTTGATTCCGATGCTTCACTTCAGGTTTACTGTATCCCTTGGACATTCTTATTGACGATGAAACACAGAGATTGCATCCAAATTTAATACAAAAGGCACAATGCCGACTTAAGTACAAGAGGACTGACACACTAACTTTCGATGATTTGAACCTCTCCTGTGAGTGCAGTTTTAGATTCCGATGCTTCAATTCAGGTTTACTGTATCCCTTGGACCTTCTTATTGACGATGAAACACAGAAATTGCATGCGAATTCAATACAAAAGGCACAATGCCGACTTAAGTACAAGAGGACTGACACTCTACGTTTCGATGATTTGAACCTCTCCTGTGAGTCCAGTTTTAGATTCCGATGCTTCACTTCAGGTTTTCTGTATCCTTGGACTTTCTTACTGACGATGAATCACAGAAATTGCATCCGAATTTAATACGAAAGGCACAATGCCGACTTAAGTACAAGAGGACTGACACACTAACTTTCTATGATTTCAACCACTCCTGTGAGTCCAGTTTAAGATTCCGATGCCTCACTTCAGGTTTACGGAATCCCTTGGACCTTCTTATTGACGATGGAACACAGAAATTGCATCCGAATTTAATACAACAGGCACAATGCCGACTTAAGTACAAGAGGACTGACACTCTAACTCTCTACGATTTGAACCTCTCCTGTGAGTCCAGTTTCAGATTCCGATGCTTCACATCAGGTTTACTGTATCTCTTGGACGTTCGTATCGGTGATGAAACACAGAAATTACATCCGAAATCAATACAAAAGGCACAATACCGACTAAAGTACTAGAGGACTGACACTCTAACTCTCTATGATTTGAACCTCTCCTGTGAGTCCAGTATTAGATTCCGAAGCTTCACTTCAGGTTTACTGTATCCCTAGGACCTTCTTATTGACGATGAAACACAGAAATTGCATCCAAATTTAATACAAAAGGCACAATGCCGAGTTAAGTACAAGAGGAGTGACACTCTAACTTTCGATGATTTGAACCTCTCCTGTGAGTGCAGTTTTAGATTCCGATGCTTCAATTCAGGTTTACTGTATCCCTTGGACCTTCTTATTGACGATGAAACACAGAAACTGCATGCGAATTTAATACAAAAGGCACAATCCCGATATAAGTACAAGAAGACTGACACTCTAAGTTTCGATGATTTGAACCTCTACTGTGAGTCCTGTTTTAGATTCCGATGCTTCACTTCAGGTTTACTGTATCCTTGGACCTTCTTATTGACGATGAAACACAGAAATTGCATCCGAATTTAATACAAAAGGCACAATGCCGACTTAAGTACAAGAGGACTGACACTCTAACTTTCTATGATTTGAACCACTCCTATGAGTCCAGTTTAAGATTCCGATGCTTCACTTCAGGTTTACTGTATCCCTTTGACCTTCTTATTGACGATGAAACACAGAAATTGCATCCGAATTTAATACAAAAGGCACAATGCCGACGTAAGTACAAGAGGACTGAACCTCTATCTCTCTGTGATTTGAACCTCTCCTGTGAGTCCAGTTTTAGATTCCGATGCTTCACTTCAGGTTTACTGTATCCCTTGGACCTTCTTATTGACGATGAAACACAGAAATTGCATCCGAATTTAATACAAAAGGCACAATGCCGACGTAAGTACAAGAGGACTGAACCTCTATCTCTCTATGATTTGAACCTCTCCTGTGAGTCCAGTTTTAGATTCCGATGCTTCACTTCAGGTTTACTGTATCCCTTGGACATTCTTATTGACGATGAAACACAGAAATTGCATCCAAATATAATACAAAAGGCACAATGCCGACTTAAGTACAAGAGGACTGACACTCTAAGTTTCGATGATTTGAACCTCTCCTGTGAGTCCAGTTTTAGATTCCGATGCTTCACTTCAGGTTTACTGTATCCTTGGACTTTCTTACTGACGATGAAACACAGAAATTGCATCCGAATTTAATACGAAAGGCGCAATGCCGACTTATGTACAAGAGGACTGACACACTAACTTTCTATGATTTCAACCACTCCTGTGAGTCCAGTTTAAGATTCCGATGCCTCACTTCAGGTTTACTGTATCCCTTGGACCTTCTTATTGACGATGAAACACAGAAATTGCATCCGAATTTAATACAAAAGGCACAATGCTGACGTAAGTACAAGAGGACTGAACCTCGATCTCTCTATGATTTGAACATCTCCTGTAGGTCCAGTTTTAGATTCCGATGATTCACTTCAGGTTTACTGTATCCCTTGGATCTTCTTATTGACGATGGAACACAGAAATTGCATCCGAATTTAATACAAAAGGCACAATGCCGACTTAAGTACAAGAGGACTGACACTCTAACTCTCTACGATTTGAACCTCTCCTGTGAGTCCAGTTTCAGATTCCGATGCTTCACATCTGGTTTACTGTATCTCTTGGACGTTCTTATCGATGATGAAACACAGAAATTACATCCGAATTCAATACAAAAGGCACAATACCGACTAAAGTACAAGAGGACTGACACTCTTACTCTCTATGATTTGAACCTCTCCTGTGAGTCCAGTATTAGATTCCGAAGCTTCACTTCAGGTTTACTGTATCCCTAGGATCTTCTTATTGACGATGAAACACAGAAATTGCATCCAAATTTAATACAAAATGCACAATGCCGACTTAAGTACAAGAGGACTGACACTCTAACTTTCTATGATTTTAACAACTGATGTGAGTCCAGTTTAAGATTCCGATGTTTCACTTCAGTTTTACTGTATCCCTTGGATCTTCTTATTGACGATGAAACACAGATATTGCATCCGAATTTAATACAAAAGGCACAATGCCGACTTAAGTACAAGAGGACTGACACTCTCACTCTCTATGATTTGAACCTCTCCTGTGAGCCCAGTTTTAGATTCCGATGTTTCACTTCAGGTTTTCTGTATCCCTTGGACCTTCTTATTGACGATGAAACACAGAAATTGCATCCGAAATTAATACAAAAGGCACAATGCCGACTTAAGTACAAGAGGACTGACACTCTAACTTTCGATGATTTGAACCTCTCCTGTGAGTCCAGTATTACATTCCGAAGCTTCACTTCAGGTTTACTGTATCCCTAGGATCTTCTTATTGACGATGAAACACAGAAATTGCATCCGAATTTAATACAAAAGTCACAATGCCGACTTACGTACAAGAGGACTGACACTCTAACTTTCTGTGATTTGAACCACTCGTGTGAGTCCAGTTTAAGATTCCGATGCTTCACTTCAGGTTTACTGTATCCCTTGGCCTTCCTATTGACGATGAAACACAGAAATTGCATTCGAATTTAATACAAAAGGCACAATGTTGACTTAAGTACAAGAGGACTGAACCTCGATCTCTCTATGATTTGAACATCTCATGTGAGTCCAGTTTTAGATTCCGATGCTTCACTTCAGGTTTACTGCATCCCTTGGACATTCTTATTGACGATGAAACACAGAAATTGCATCCAAATTTAATACAAAAGGCACAATGCCGACTTAAGTACAAGAGGACTGACACTCTAACTTTCGATGATTTGAACCTCTCCTGTGAGTGCAGTTTTAGATTTCGATGCTTCAATTCAGGTTTACTGTATCCCTTGGACCTTCTTATTGACGATGAACCACAGAAATTGCATGCGAATTCAATACAAAAGGCACAATGCCGACTTAAGTACAAGAGGACTGACACTCTAAGTTTCGATGATTTGAACCTCTCCTGTGAGTCCAGTTTTAGATTCCGATGCTTCACTTCAGGTTTACTGTAACCTTGGACTTTCTTACTGACGATGAAACACAGAAATTGCATCCGAATTTAATACAAAAGGCACAATGCCAACTTAAGTACAAGAGGACTGACACTCTAACTTTCTATGATTTCAACCACTCCTGTGAGTCCAGTTTAAGATTCCGATGCCTTACTTCAGGTTTACTGTACCCCTTGGACATTCTTATTGACGATGAAACACAGAAATTGCATCCGCATTTAATACAAAAGGCACAATGCTGACCTAAGTACAAGAGGACTGAACCTCGATCTCTCTATGATTTGAACATCTCCTGTGAGTCCAGTTTTTGATTCCGATGCTTCACTTCAGGTTTACGGTATCCCTTGGACCTTCTTATTGACGATGGAACACAGAAATTGCATCCGAATTTAATACAAAAGGCACAATGCCGACTTAAGTACAAGAGGACTGACACTCTAACTCTCTACTATTTGAACCTCTCCTGTGAGTCCAGTTTCAGATTCCGATGCTTCACATCAGGTTTACTGTATCTCTTGGACGTTCTTATCGATGATGAAACACAGAAATTACATCCGAAATCAATACAAAAGGCACAATACCGACTAAAGTACAAGAGGACTGACACTCTAACTCTCTATGATTTGAACCTCTCCTGTGAGTCCAGTATTAGATTCTGAAGCTTCACTTCAGGTTTACTGTATCCCTAGGACCTTCTTATTGACGATGAAACACAGAAACTGCATGCGAATTTAATACAAAAGGCACAATGCCGACTTAAGTACAAGAGGACTGACACTCTAACTTTCTATGATTTTAACAACTCATGTGAGTCCAGTTTAAGATTCCGATGTTTCACTTCAGTTTTACTGTATCCCTTGGATCTTCTTATTGACGATGAAATACAGAAATTGCATTCGAATTTAATACAAAAGGCACAATGCCGACTTCAGTACAAGAGGACTGACACTCTATCTCTGTATGATTTGAACCTCTCCTGTGAGTCCAGTTTAAGATTCCGATGCTTCACTTCAGGTTTCCTGCATCCCTTGGACCTTCTTATTGACGATGAAACACAGATATTGCATCCGAATTTAATACAAAAGGCACAATGCCGACTTAAGTACAAGAGGACTGACACTCTCACTCTCTATGATTTGAACCTCTCCTGTGAGCCCAGTTTTAGATTCCGATGTTTCACTTCAGGTTTTCTGTATCCCTTGGACCTTCTTATTGACGATGAAACACAGAAATTGCATCCGAAATTAATACAAAAGGCACAATGCCGACTTAAGTACAAGAGGACTGACACTCTAACTTTCGATGATTTGAACCTCTCCTGGGAGTCCAGTTTTCGATTCCGATGCTTCACCTTAGGTTAACTGTATGCTTGGACCAGCTTATTGACGATGAAACACAGAAATTGCATCCGAATTTAATACAAAAGTCACAATGCCGACTTACGTACAAGAGGACTGACACTTTAACTTTCTATGATTTGAACCACTCGTGTGAGTCCAGTTTAAGATTCCGATGCTTCACTTCAGGTTTACTGTATCCCTTGGCCTTCCTATTGACGATGAAACACAGAAATTGCATTCGAATTTAATACAAAAGGCACAGTGTTGACGTAAGTACAAGAGGACTGAACCTCGATCTCTCTATGATTTGAACATCTCCTGTGAGTCCAGTTTTAGATTCCGATGCTTCACTTCAGGTTTACTGTATCCCTTGGACATTCCTATTGACGATGAAACACAGAAATTGCATCCAAATTTAATACAAAAGGGACAATGCCGACTTAAGTACAAGAGGACTGACACTCTAACTTTCGATGATTTGAACCTCTCCTGTGAGTGCAGTTTTAGATTCCGATGCTTCAATTCAGGTTTACTGTATCCCTTGGACCTTCTTATTGACGATGAACCACAGAAATTGCATGCGAATTCAATACAAAAGGCACAATGCCGACTTAAGTACAAGAGGACTGACACTCTAAGTTTCAATGATTTGAACCTCTCCTGTGAGTCCAGTTTTAGATTCCGATGCTTCACTTCAGGTTTACTGTAACCTTGGACTTTCTTACTGACGATGAAACACAGAAATTGCATCCGAATTTAATACAAAAGGCACAATGCCGACTTAAGTACAAGAGGACTGACACTCTAACTTTCTATGATTTCAACCACTCCTGTGAGTCCAGTTTAAGATTCCGATGCCTCACTTCAGGTTTACTGTATCCCTTGGACATTCTTATTGACGATGAAACACAGAAATTGCATCCGAATTTAATACAAAAGGCACAATGCTGACCTAAGTACAAGAGGACTGAACCTCGATCTCTCTATGATTTGAACATCTCCTGTGAGTCCAGTTTTAGATTCCGATGCTTCACTTCAGGTTTACGGTATCCCTTGGACCTTCTTATTGACGATGGAACACAGAAATTGCATCCGAATTTAATACAAAAGGCACAATGCCGACTTAAGTACAAGAGGACTGACACTCTAACTCTCTACGATTTGAACCTCTCCTGTGAGTCCAGTTTCAGATTCCGATGCTTCACATCAGGTTTACTGTATCTCTTGGACGTTCTTATCGATGATGAAACACAGAAATTACATCCGAAATCAATACAAAAGGCACAATACCGACTAAAGTACAAGAGGACTGACACTCTAACTCTCTATGATTTGAACCTCTCCTGTGAGTCCAGTATTAGATTCCGAAGCTTCACTTCAGGTTTACTGTATCCCTTGGACCTTCTTATTGACGATGAAACACAGAAACTGCATGCGAATTTAATACAAAAGGCACAATCCCGACTTAAGTACAAGAGGACTGACACTCTAAGTTTCGATGATTTGAACCTCTCCTGTGAGTCCTGTTTTAGATTCCGATGCTTCACTTCAGGTTTACTGTATCCTTGGACCTTCTTATTGACGATGAAACACAGAAATTGCATCCGAATTTAATACAAAAGGCACAATGCCGACGTAAGTACAAGTGGACTGAACCTCTATCTCTCTGTGATTTGAACCTCTCCTGTGAGTCCAGTTTTAGATTCCGATGCTTCACTTCAGGTTTACTGTATCCCTTGGACCTTCTTATTGACGATGAAACACAGAAATTGCATCCGAATTTAATACAAAAGGCACAATGCCAACTTACGTACAAGAGGACTGACACTCTAAGTTTCGATGATTTGAACCTCTCCTGTGAGTCCAGTTTTAGATTCCGATGCTTCACTTCAGGTTTACTGTATCCTTGGACCTTCTTATTGACGATGAAACACAGAAATTGCATCCGAATTTAATGCAAAAGGCACAATGCCGATTTAAGTACAAGAGGACTGACACTCTAACTTTCTATGATTTTAACAACTCATGTGAGTCCAGTTTAAGATTCCGATGTTTCACTTCAGTTTTACTGTATCCCTTGGATCTTCTTATTGACGATGAAATACAGAAATTGCATTCGAATTTAATACAAAAGGCACAATGCCGACTTCAGTACAAGAGGACTGACACTCTATCTCTGTATGATTTGAACCTCTCCTGTGAGTCCAGTTTAAGATTCCGATGCTTCACTTCAGGTTTCCTGCATCCCTTGGACCTTCTTATTGACGATGAAACACAGATATTGCATCCGAATTTAATACAAAAGGCACAATGCCGACTTAAGTACAAGAGGACTGACACTCTCAATCTCTATGATTTGAACCTCTCCTGTGAGCCCAGTTTAGAATTCCGATGTTTCACTTCAGGTTTTCTGTATTCCTTGGACCTTCTTATTGACGATGAAACACAGAAATTGCATCCGAAATTAATACAAAAGGCACAATGCCGACTTAAGTACAAGAGGACTGACACTCTAACTTTCGATGATTTGAACCTCTCCTGTGAGTCCAGTTTTCGATTCCGATGCTTCACCTTAGGTTAACTGTATCCTTGGACCTTCTTATTGACGATGAAACACAGAAATTGCATCCGAATTTGATACAAAAGTCACAATGCCGACTTACGTACAAGAGGACTGACACTTTAACTTTCTATGATTTGAACCACTCGTGTGAGTCCAGTTTAAGATTCCGATGCTTCACTTCAGGTTCACTGTATCCCTTGGCCTTCCTATTGACGATGAAACACAGAAATTGCATTCGAATTTAATACAAAAGGCACAATGTTGACGTAAGTACAAGAGGACTGAACCTCGATCTCTCTGTGATTTGAACGTCTCCTGTGAGTCCAGTTTTAGATTCCGATGCTTCACTTCAGGTTTACTGTATCCCTTGGACATCCTTATTGACGATGAAACACAGAAATTGCATCCAAATTTAATACAAAAGGCACAATGCCGACTTAAGTACAAGAGGACTGACACTCTAACTTTCGATGATTTGAACCTCTCCTGTGAGTGCAGTTTTAGATTCCGATGCTTCAATTCAGGTTTACTGTATCCCTTGGACCTTCTTATTGACGATGAACCACAGAAATTGCATGCGAATTCAATACAAAAGGCACAATGCCGACTTAAGTACAAGAGGACTGACACTCTAAGTTTCGATGATTTGAACCTCTCCTGTGAGTCCAGTTTTAGATTCCGATGCTTCACTTCAGGTTTACTGTAACCTTGGACTTTCTTACTGACGATGAAACACAGAAATTGCATCCGAATTTAATACAAAAGGCACAATGCCGACTTAAGTACAAGAGGACTGACACTCTAACTTTCTATGATTTCAACCACTCCTGTGAGTCCAGTTTAAGATTCCGATGCCTCACTTCAGGTTTACTGTATCCCTTGGACATTCTTATTGACGATGAAACACAGAAATTGCATCCGAAATTAATACAAAAGGCACAATGCCGACTTAAGTACAAGAGGACTGACACTCTAACTTTCGATGATTTGAACCTCTCCTGTGAGTCCAGTTTTCGATTCCGATGCTTCACCTTAGGTTAACTGTATCCTTGGACCTTCTTATTGACGATGAAACACAGAAATTGCATCCGAATTTGATACAAAAGTCACAATGCCGACTTACGTACAAGAGGACTGACACTTTAACTTTCTATGATTTGAACCACTCGTGTGAGTCCAGTTTAAGATTCCGATGCTTCACATCAGGTTTACTGTATCTCTTGGACGTTCTTATCGATGATGAAACACAGAAATTACATCCGAAATCAATACAAAAGGCACAATACCGACTAAAGTACAAGAGGACTGACACTCTAAGTTTCGATGATTTGAACCTCTCCTGTGAGTCCTGTTTTAGATTCCGATGCTTCACTTCAGGTTTACTGTTTCCTTGGACCTTCTTATTGACGATGAAACACAGAAATTGCATCCGAATTTAATACAAAAGGCACAATGCCGACGTAAGTACAAGAGGACTGAACCTCTATCTCTCTGTGATTTGAACCTCTCCTGTGAGTCCAGTTTTAGATTCCGATGCTTCACTTCAGGTTTACTGTATCCCTTGGACCTTCTTATTGACGATGAAACACAGAAATTGCATCCGAATTTAATACAAAAGGCACAATGCCGACGTAAGTACAAGAGGACTGAACCTCTATCTCTCTATGATTTGAACCTCTCCTGTGAGTCCAGTTTAAGATTCCGATGCTTCACTTCAGGTTTACTGTATCCCTTGGACCTTCTTATTGACGATGAAACACAGAAATTGCATCTGAATTTAATGCAAAAGGCACAATGCCGATTTAAGGACAAGAGGACTGACACTCTAACTTTCGAAGATTTGAACTTCTCCTGTGAGTCCAGTTTTAGATTTCGATGCTTCAATTCAGGTTTACTGTATCCCTTGGACCTTCTTATTGACGATGAAACACAGAAATTGCATCCGTAATTAATGCAAAAGGCACAATGCCGACTTCAGTACAAGTGGGCTGACACTCTAAGATTCTATGATTTGAGCCTCTCCTGTGAGTCTAGTTTTAGATTCCGATGCTTCACTTCAGGTTTACTGTATCCCTTGGACCTTCTTATCGATGATGAAACACAGAAATTGCATCCGAATTTAATACAAAAGGCACAATGCCGACTTAAGTACAAGAGGACTAACACTCTAACTTTCTATGATTTTAACCACTCATGTGAGTCCAGTTTAAGATTCCAATGCTTCACTTCAGGTTTCCTGTATCCCTTGGACCTTCTTATTGACGATGAAACACAGAAATTGCATCTGAATTTAATACAAAAGGCACAATGCCGACTTAAGTACAAGAGGACTGGCACTCTGACTCTCTATGATTTGAACCTCTCCTGTGAGCCCAGTTTTAGATTCCGATGTTTCACTTCAGGTTTTCTGTATCCCTTGGACCTTCTTATAGACGATGAAACACAGAAATTGCATCCGAATTTAATACAAAAGGCACAATGCCGACTTAAGTACAAGAGGACTGACACTCTAACTTTCGATGATTTAAACCTCTCCTGTGAGTCCAGTTTTAGATTCCGATGCTTCAATTCAGGTTTACTGTATCCCTTGGACCTTCTTATTGACGATGAAATACAGAAATTGCATCCGAATTTAATACAAAAGGCACAATGCCGACTTATGTACAAGAGGAGTGACACTCTAAGTTTCGATGATTTGAGCCTCTCCTGTAAGTCCAGTTTTCGATTCCGATACTGCACTTTAGGTTTACTGTGTCCTTGGACCCTCTTAGTGACGATGAAACACAGAAATTGCATCCGATTTTAATACAAAAGGCACAATGCCAACTTCAGTACAAGAGGACTGACACTCTAACTTTCTATGATATGAACCACTCCTGTGAGTCCAGTTTGAGATTCCGCTACTTCACTTCAGGTTTGCTGTATCCATTGGACCTTCTTATTGACGATGAAACACAGAAATTGCATCCAAATTTAATACAAAAGTCACAATGCCGACCTAAGTACAAGAGGACAGACACTCTAACTTTCTATTATTTAAACCACTCCTGTGAGTCCAGTTTTAGATTCTGATGCTTCAATTCAGGTTCACTGTATGCCTTGGACCTTCTTATTGACGATGAAACACAGAAATTGCATCCGAATTTAATACAAAAGGCACAATGCCGACTTAAGTACAAGAGGACTGACACTCTAACTCTCTACGATTTGAACCTCTCCTGTGAGTCCAGTATTAGATTCCGAAGCTTCACTTCAGGTTTAATGTATCCCTAGGACCTTCTTATTGACGATGAAACACAGAAATTGCATCCAAACTTAATACAAAAGGCACAATGCCGACTTAAGTACAAAAGGGACTGACACTCTAACTTTCGATGATTTGAACCTCTCCTGTGAGGGCAGTTTTAGATTCCGATGCTTCAATTCAGGTTTACTGTATCCTTGGACCTTCTTATTGACGATGAAACACAGAAATTGCATCCGAATTTAATACAAAAGGCACAATGCCGACATAAGTACAAGAGGACTGAACCTCTATCTCTCTGTGATTTGAACCTCTCCTGTGAGTCCAGTTTTAGATTCCGATGCTTCACTTCAGGTTTACTGTATCCCTTGGACCTTCTTATTGACGATGAAACACAGAAATTGCATCCGAATTTAATACAGAAGGCACAATGCCAACTTACGTACAAGAGGACTGCCAATCTAAGTTTCGATGATTTGAACCTCTCCTGTGAGTCCAGTTTTAGATTCCGATGCTTTACTTCAGGTTTACTGTATCCTTGGACCTTCTTATTGACGATGAAACACAGAAATTGCATCCGAATTTAATGCAAAAGGCACAATGCCGATTTAAGTACAAGAGGACTGACACTCTAACTATCGAAGATTTGAACTTCTCCTGTGAGTCCAGTTTTAGATTTCGATGCTTCAATTCAGGTTTACTGTATCCCTTGGACCTTCTTATTGACGATGAAACACAGAAATTGCATCCGTAATTAATACAAAAGGCACAATGCCGACTTCAGTACAAGTGGACTGACACTCTAAGTTTCTATGATTTGAGCCTCTCCTGTGAGTCTAGTTTTAGATTCCGATGCTTCACTTCAGGTTTACTGTATCCCTTGGACCTTCTTATCGACGATGAAACACAGAAATTGCATCCGAATTTAATACAAAAGGCACAATGCCGACTTAAGTACAAGAGGACTAACACTCTAACTTTCTATGATTTTAACCACTCATGTGAGTCCAGTTTAAGATTCCAATGCTTCACTTCAGGTTTCCTGTATCCCTTGGACCTTCTTATTGACGATGAAACACAGAAATTGGATCTGAATTTAATACAAAAGGCACAATGCCGACTTAAGTACAAGAGGACAGGCACTCTGACTCTCTATGATTAGAACCTCTCCTGTGAGCCCAGTTTTAGATTCCGATGTTTCACTTCAGGTTTTCTGTATCCCTTGGACCTTCTTATAGACGATGAAACACAGAAATTGCATCCGAATTTAATACAAAAGGCACAATGCCGACTTAAGTACAAGAGGACTGACACTCTAACTTTCGATGATTTAAACCTCTCCTGTGAGTCCAGTTTTAGATTCCGATGCTTCAATTCAGGTTTACTGTATCCCTTGGACCTTCTTATTGACGATGAAATTCAGAAATTGCATCCGAATTTAATACAAAAGGCACAATGCCGACTTAAGTACAAGAGGACTGACACTCTAACTTTCTATGATTTGAACCACTCCTGTGAGCCCAATTTAAGATTCCGATGCTTCACTTCAGGTTTACTGTATCCTTTGGACCTTCTTATTGACGATGAAACACAGAAATTGCATCCGAATTTAATACAAAAGGCACAATGCCGACTTAAGTACAAGAGGACTGACACTCTAACTTTCTATGATTTGAACCACTCGTGTGAGTCCAGTTTAAAATTCCGATACTTCACTTCAGGTTTCCTGTATCACATGGACCTTCTTATTGACGATGAAACACAGAAATTCCATCCGAATTTAATACAAATGGCACAATGCCGACTTAAGTACAGGAGGAGTGACTCTCTAAGTTTCGATGATTTGAACCTCTCCTGTGAGTCCAGTTTTCGATTCCGATGCTTCACTTTAGGTTTACTGTATCCTTGGACCTTCTTATTGACGATGAAACACAGAAATTGCATCCGAATTTAATACAAAAGGCACAATGCCGACTTAAGTACAAGAGGACTGACACTCTAACTTTCTATGATTTTAACCACTCGTGTGAGTCCACTTTAAGATTCCGATGCTTCACTTCAGGTTTACTGTATCCCTTGGACCTTCTTATTGACGATGAAACACAGAAATTGCATCCGAACTTAATACAAAAGGCACAATGCTGACTTAAGTACAAGAGGACTGACACTGTAACTTTCTATGACTTGAACCTCTTCTGTGAGTCCAGTTTTAGATTCCGATGCTTCACTTCAGGTTAACTGTATCCCTTGGACCTTCTTATTGACGATGAACCACAGAAATTGCATCCGATTTTAATACAAAAGGCACCATGCCGACTTAAGTACAAGAGGTCTGACACTCTAACTTTCTATGATTTGAACCACTCCTGTGAGTCCAGTTTGAGATTCCGATACTTCACTTCAGGTTTGCTGTATCCCTTGGATATTCTTATTGACGATGAATCACAGAAATTGCATCCAAATTTAATACAAAAGGCACAATGCCGACTTAAGTACAAGAGGACTGACACTCTAACTCTCTACGATTTGAACCTCTCCTCTGAGTCCTGTTTCAGATTCCGATGCTTCACATCAGATTTACTGTATCCCTTGGACCTTCTTATTGACGATGAAACACAGATATTGCATCCAAATTTAATACAAAAGGCACAATGCCGACTTAAGTACAAGTGGACTGACACTCTAACTTTCGATGATTTGAACCTCTCCTGTGAGTGCAGTTTTAGATTCCGATGCTTCACTTCAGGTTTACTGTATCCCTTGGACCTTCTTATTGACGATGAAACACAGAAATTGCATCCGAATTTAATACAAAAGGCACAATGCCAACTTAAGTACAGGAGGACTGGCACTCTAACTTTCTGTGATTTCAACCACTCCTGTGAGTCCAGTTTAAGATTCCGATGCCTCACTTCAAATTTACTGTATCCCTTGGACCTTCTTATTGACGATGAAATACAGAAAATGCATCCAAATTTAATACAAAAGGCACAATGCCGACTTAAGTACAAGAGGACTGACACTCTAACTTTCTATGATTTGAACCACTCCTGTGAGTCCAGTTTTAGATTCTGATACTTCAATTCAGGTTCACTGTATGCCTTGGACCTTCTTATTGACGATGAAACACAGAAATTGCATCCGAATTTAATACAAAAGGCACAATGCCGACTTAAGTACAAGAGGACTGACACTCTAACTCTCTACGATTTGAACCTCTCCTGTGAGTCCAGTTTCAGATTCCGATGCTTCACATCAGGTTTACTGTATCTCTTTGACGTTCTTATCGATGATGAAACACAGAAATTACATCCGAATTCAATACAAAAGGCACAATACCGACTAAAGTACAAGAGGACTGACACTCTAACTCTCTATGATTTGAACCTCTCCAGTGAGTCCAGTATTAGATTCCGAAGCTTCACTTCAGGTTTACTGTATCCCTAGGACCTTCTTATTGACGATGAAACACAGAAATTGCATCCAAATTTAATACAAAAGGCACAATGCCGACTTAAGTACAAGAGGACTGACACTCTAACTTTCGATGATTTGAACCTCTCCTGTGAGTGCAGTTTTAGATTCCGATGCTTCAATTCAGGTTTACTGTATCCCTTGGACCTTCTTATTGACGATGAAACACAGGAATTGCCTGCGAATTTAATACAAAAGGCACAATCCCGACTTAAGTACAAGAGGACTGACACTCTAACTTTCTGTGATTTCAACCACTCCTGTGAGTCCAGTTTAAGATTCCGATGCCTCACTTCAAATTTACTGTATCCCTTGGACCTTCTTATTGACGATGAAACACAGAAAATGCATCCAAATTTAATACAAAAGGCACAATGCCGACTTAAGTACAAGAGGACTGACACTCTAACTTTCTATGATTTGAACCACTCCTGTGAGTCCAGTTTTAGATTCTGATGCTTCAATTCAGGTTCACTGTATGCCTTGGACCTTCTTATTGACGATGAAACACAGAAATTGCATCCGAATTTAATACAAAAGGCACAATGCCGACTTAAGTACAAGAGGACTGACACTCTAACTCTCTACGATTTGAACCTCTCCTGTGAGTCCAGTTTCAGATTCCGATGCTTCACATCAGGTTTACTGTATCTCTTCGACGTTCTTGTCGATGATGAAACACAGAAATTACATCCGAATTCAATACAAAAGGCACAATACCGACTAAAGTACAAGAGGACTGACACTCTAACTCTCTATGATTTGAACCTCTCCTGTGAGTCCAGTATTAGATTCCGAAGCTTCACTTCAGGTTTACTGTATCCCTAGG
Organism: Schistocerca serialis cubense; assembly: GCF_023864345.2. Lineage (NCBI taxonomy): Eukaryota > Metazoa > Arthropoda > Insecta > Orthoptera > Acrididae > Schistocerca > Schistocerca serialis. The sequence goes on from NC_064645.1 coordinate 89,440,383, forward strand.
ACCTTCTTATTGACGATGAAACACAGAAATTGCATCCAAATTTAATACAAAAGGCACAATGCCGACTTAAGTACAAGAGGACTGACACTCTAACTTTCGATGATTTGAACCTCTCCTGTGAGTGCAGTTTTAGATTCCGATGCTTCAATTCAGGTTTACTGTATCCCTTGGACCTTCTTATTGACGATGAAACACAGGAATTGCCTGCGAATTTAATACAAAAGGCACAATCCCGACTTAAGTACAAGAGGACTGACACTCTAAGATTCGATGATTTGAACCTCTCCTGTGAGTCCTGTTTTAGATTCCGATGCTTCACTTCAGGTTTACTGTATCCTTGGACCTTCTTATTGACGATGAGACACAGAAATTGCATCCGAATTTAATACAAAAGGCACAATGCCGACTTAAGTACAAGAGGACTGACACTCTAACTTTCTATGATTTGAACCACTCCTATGAGTCCAGTTTAAGATTCTGATGCTTCACTTCAGGTTTACTGTATCCCTTGGACCTTCTTATTGACGATGAAACACAGAAATCGCATCCGAATTTAATACAAAAGGCACAATGCCGGCGTAAGTACAAGAGGTCTGAACCTCTATCTCTCTGTGATTTGAACCTCTCCTGTGAGTCCAGTTTTAGATTCCGATGCTTCACTTCAGATTTACTGTATCCCTTGGACCTTCTTATTGACGATGAAACACAGAAATTGCACCCGAATTAATACAAAAGGCACAATGCCGACGTAAGTACAAGAGGACTGAACCTCTATCTCTCTATGATTTGAAACTCTCCTGTGAGTCCAGTTTTAGATTCCGATGCTTCACTTCAGGTTTACTGTATCCCTTGGACCTTCTTATTGACGATGAAACACAGAAATTGCATCCGTAATTAATGCAAAAGGCACAATACCGACTTCAGTACAAGTGGACTGACACTCTAAGTTTCTATGATTTGAGCCTCTCCTGTGAGTCTAGTTTTAGATTCCGATGCCTCACTTCAGGTTTACTGTATCCCTTGGACCTTCTTATCGACGATGAAACACAGAAATTGCATCCGAATTTAATACAAAAGGCACAATGCCGACTTAAGTACAAGAGGACTAACACTCTAACTTTCTATGATTTTAACCACTCATGTGAGTCCAGTTTAAGATTCCAATGCTTAACTTCAGGTTTCCTGTATCCCTTGGACCTTCATATTGACGATGAAACACAGAAATTGCATCTGAATTTAATACAAAAGGCACAATGCCGACTTAAGTACAAGAGGACTGACACTCTCACTCTCTATGATTTGAACCTCTCCTGTGAGCCCAGTTTTAGATTCCGATGTTTCACTTCAGGTTTTCTGTATCCCTTGGACCTTCTTATTGACGTTGAAACACAGAAATTGCATCCGAATTTCATACAAAAGGCACAATGCCGACTTAAGTACAAGAGGACTGACACTCTAACTTTCGATGATTTGAACCTCTCCTGTGAGTCCAGTTTTAGATTCCGATGCTTCAATTCAGGTTTACTGTATCCCTTGGACCTTCTTATTGACGATGAAACACAGAAATTGCATCCGAATTTAATACAAAAGGCACAATGCCAACTTAAGTACAGGAGGACTGACACTCTAACTTTCTATGATTTCAACCACTCCTGTGAGTCCAGTTTAAGATTCCGATGCCTCACTTCAAATTTACTGTATCCCTTGGACCTTCTTATTGACGATGAAACACAGACATTGCATCCGAATTTAATACAAAAGGCACAATGCTGACATAAGTACAAGAGGACTGAACCTCGATCTCTCTATGATTTGAACATCTCCTGTGAGTCCAGTTTTAGATTCCGATGCTTCACTTCAGGATTACTGTGTCCCTTGGACCTTCTTATTGACGATGGAACACAGAAATTGCATCCTAATTTAATACAAAAGGCACAATGCCGACTTAAGTACAAGAGGACTGACACTCTAACTCTCTACGATTTGAACCTCTCCTGTGAGTCCAGTTTCAGATTCCGATGCTTCACATCAGGTTTACTGTATCTCTTGGACGTTCTTATCGATGATGAAACACAGAAATTACATCCGAATTCAATACAAAAGGCACAATACCGACTAAAGTACAAGAGGACTGACACTCTAACTTTCGATGATTTGAACGTCTCCTGTGAGTGCAGTTTTAGATTCCGATGCTTCAATTCAGGTTTACTGTATCCCTTGGACCTTCTTATTGACGATGAAACACAGAAATTGCCTGCAAATTTAATACAAAAGGCACAATCCCGACTTAAGTACAAGAGGACTGACACACTAAGATTCGATGATTTGAACCTCTCCTGTGAGTCCTGTTTTAGATTCCGATGCTTCACTTCAGGTTTACTGTATCCTTGGACCTTCTTATTGACGATGAGACACAGAAATTGCATCCGAATTTAATACAAAAGGCACAATGCCGACTTAAGTACAAGAGGACTGACACTCTAACTTTCTATGATTTGAACCACTCCTATGAGTCCAGTTTAAGATTCTGATGCTTCACGTCAGGTTTACTGTATCCCTTGGACCTTCTTATTGACGATGAAACACAGAAATTGCATCCGAATTTAATACAAAAGGCACAATGCCGGCGTAAGTACAAGAGGTCTGAACCTCTATCTCTCTGTGATTTGAACGTCTCCTGTGAGTCCAGTTTTAGATTCCGATGCTTCACTTCAGATTTACTGTATCCCTTGGACCTTCTTATTGACGATGAAACACAGAAATTGCACCCGAATTTAATACAAAAGGCACAATGCCGACGTAAGTACAAGAGGACTGAACCTCTATCTCTCTATGATTTGAAACTCTCCTGTGAGTCCAGTTTTAGATTCCGATGCTTCACTTCAGGTTTACTATATCCCTTGGACCTTCTTATTGACGATGAAACACAGAAATTGCATCCGTAATTAATGCAAAAGGCACAATACCGACTTCAGTACAAGTGGACTGACACTCTAAGTTTCTATGATTTGAGCCTCTCCTGTGAGTCTAGTTTTAGATTCCGATGCCTCACTTCAGGTTTACTGTATCCCTTGGACCTTCTTATCGACGATGAAACACAGAAATTGCATCCGAATTTAATACAAAAGGCACAATGCCGACTTAAGTACAAGAGGACTGACACTCTAACTTTCGATAATTTGAACCTCTCCTGTGAGTCCAGTTTTCGATTCCGATACTGCACTTTAGGTTTACTGTATCCTTGGACCCTCTTATTGACGATGAAACACAGAAATTGCATCCGATTTTAATACAAAAGGCACAATGCCCACTTCAGTACAAGAGGACTGACACTCTAACTTTCTATGATATGAACCACTCCTGTGAGTCCAGTTTGAGATTCCGATACTTCACTTCAGGTTTGCTGTATCCCTTGGACCTACTTATTATCGATGAAACACAGAAATTGCATCCAAATTTAATACAAAAGGCACAATGCCGACATAAGTACAAGAGGACAGACACTCTAACTTTCTATTATTTAAACCACTCCTGTGAGTCCAGTTTTAGATTCTGATGCTTCAATTCAGGTTCACTGTATGCCTTGGACCTTCTTATTGACGATGAAACACAGAAATTGCATCCGAATTTAATACAAAAGGCACAATGCCGACTTAAGTACAAGAGGACTGAACCTCTATCTCTCTGTGATTTGAACCTCTCCTGTGAGTCCAGTTTTAGATTCCGATGCTTCACTTCAGGTTTACTATATCCCTTGGACCTTCTTATTGACGATGAAACACAGAAAATGCATCCGAATTTAATACAAAAGGCACAATGCCGACTTAAGTACAAGAGGACTGACACTCTAAGTTTCGATGATTTGAACCTCTCCTGTGAGTCCAGTTTTAGATTCCGATGCTTCACTTCAGGTTTACTGTATCCTTGGACCTTCTTATTGACGATGAAACACAGAAATTGCATCCGAATTTAATACAAAAGGCACAATGCCGACTTAAGTACAAGAGGAATGACACTCTAACTGTCTATGATTTGAACCACTCCTGTGAGTCCAGTTTAAGATTCCGATGCTTCACTTCAGGTTTACTGTATCCTTTGGACCTTCTTGTTGACGATGAAACACAGAAATTGCATCCGAATTTAATACAAAAGGCACAATGCCGACTTAAGTACAAGAGGACTGACACTCTAACTTTCAATGATTTGAACTTCTCCTGTGAGTCCACTTAAAGATTCCGATGCTTCACTTCAGGTTTCCTGTATCCCTTGGACCTTCTTATTGACGATGAAACAAAGAAATTGCATCCGAATTTAATACAAAAGGCACAATGCCGACTTAAGTACAAGAGGACTGACACTCTAACTCTCTACGATTTGAACCTCTCCTCTGAGTCCTGTTTCAGATTCCGATGCTTCACATCAGGTTTACTGTATCTCTTGGACGTTCTTATCGATGAAGAAACACAGAAATTACATCCGAATTCAATACAAAAGGCACAATACCGACTAAAGTACAAGAGGACTGACACTCTAACTCTCTATGATTTGAACCTCTCCTGTGAGTCCAGTATTAGATTCCGAAGCTTCACTTCAGGTTTACTGTATCCCTTGGACCTTCTTATTGACGATGAAACACAGATATTGCATCCAAATTTAATACAAAAGGCACAATGCCGACTTAAGTACAAGTGGACTGACACTCTAACTTTCGATGATTTGAACCTCTCCTGTGAGTGCAGTTTTAGATTCCGATGCTTGAATTCAGGTTTACTGTATCCCTTGGACCTTCTTATTGACGATGAAACACAGAAATTGCATCCGAATTTAATACAAAAGGCACAATGCCAACTTAAGTACAGGAGGACTGACACTCTAACTTTCTATGATTTCAACCACTCCTGTGAGTCCAGTTTAAGATTCCGATGCCTCACTTCAAATTTACTGTATCCCTTGGACCTTCTTATTGACGATGAATCACAGAAATTGCATCCGAATTTAATACAAAAGGCACAATGCTGACATAAGTACAAGAGGACTGAACCTCGATCTCTCTAGGATTTGAACATCTCCTGTGAGTCCAGTTTTAGATTCCGATGCTTCACTTCAGGATTACTGTATCCCTTGGACCCTCTTATTGACGATGGAACACAGAAATTGCATCCGAATTTAATACAAAAGGCACAATGCCGACTTAAGTACAAGAGGACTGACACTCTAACTCTCTACGATTTGAACCTCTCCTGTGAGTCCAGTTTCAGATTCCGATGCTTCACATCAGGTTTACTGTATCTCTTGGACGTTCTTATCGATGATGAAACACAGAAATTACATCCGAATTCAATACAAAAGGCACAATACCAACTAAAGTACAAGAGGACTGACACTCTAACTCTCTATGATTTGAACCTCTCCTGTGAGTCCAGTATTAGATTCCGAAGCTTCACTTCAGGTTTACTGTATCCCTAGGACCTTCTTATTGACAATGAAACACAGAAATTGCATCCAAATTTAATACAAAAGGCACAATGCCGACTTAAGTACAAGAGGACTGACACTCTAACTTTCGATGATTTGAACCTCTCCTGTGAGTGCAGTTTTAGATTCCGATGCTTCAATTCAGGTTTACTGTATCCCTTGGACCTTCTTATTGACGATGAAACACAGAAATTGCCTGCGAATTTAATACAAAAGGCACAATCCCGACTTAAGTACAAGAGGACTGACACTCTAAGATTCGATGATTTGAACCTCTCCTGTGAGTCCTGTTTTAGATTCCGATGCTTCACTTCAGGTTTACTGTATCCTTGGACCTTCCTATTGACGATGAGACACAGAAATTGCATCCGAATTTAATACAAAAGGCACAATGCCGGCGTAAGTACAAGAGGTCTGAACCTCTATCTCTCTGTGATTTGAACCTCTCCTGTGAGTCCAGTTTTAGATTCCGATGCTTCACTTCAGATTTACTGTATCCCTTGGACCTTCTTATTGACGATGAAACACAGAAATTGCACCCGAATTAATACAAAAGGCACAATGCCGACGTAAGTACAAGAGGACTGAACCTCTATCTCTCTATGATTTGAAACTCTCCTGTGAGTCCAGTTTTAGATTCCGATGCTTCACTTCAGGTTTACTGTATCCCTTGGACCTTCTTATTGACGATGAAACACAGAAATTGCATCCGTAATTAATGCAAAAGGCACAATACCGACTTCAGTACAAGTGGACTGACACTCTAAGTTTCTATGATTTGAGCCTCTCCTGTGAGTCTAGTTTAAGATTCCGATGCCTCACTTCAAATTTACTGTATCCCTTGGACCTTCTTATTGACGATGAAACACAGAAATTGCACCCGAATTAATACAAAAGGCACAATGCCGACGTAAGTACAAGAGGACTGAACCTCTATCTCTCTATGATTTGAAACTCTCCTGTGAGTCCAGTTTTAGATTCCGATGCTTCACTTCAGGTTTACTGTATCCCTTGGACCTTCTTATTGACGATGAAACACAGAAATTGCATCCGTAATTAATGCAAAAGGCACAATACCGACTTCAGTACAAGTGGACTGACACTCTAAGTTTCTATGATTTGAGCCTCTCCTGTGAGTCTAGTTTAAGATTCCGATGCCTCACTTCAAATTTACTGTATCCCTTGGACCTTCTTATTGACGATGAAACACAGAAATTGCATCCGTAATTAATACAAAAGGCACAATGCCGACTTAAGTACAAGAGGACTAACACTCTAACTTTCTATGATTTTAACCACTCATGTGAGTCCAGTTTAAGATTCCAATGCTTAACTTCAGGTTTCCTGTATCCCTTGGACCTTCATATTGACGATGAAACACAGAAATTGCATCTGAATTTAATACAAAAGGCACAATGCCGACTTAAGTACAAGAGGACTGACACTCTCACTCTCTATGATTTGAACCTCTCCTGTGAGCCCAGTTTTAGATTCCGATGTTTCACTTCAGGTTTTCTGTATCCCTTGGACCTTCTTATTGACGATGAAACACAGAAATTGCATCCGAATTTCATACAAAAGGCACAATGCCGACTTAAGTACAAGAGGACTGACACTCTAACTTTCGATGATTTGAACCTCTCCTGTGAGTCCAGTTTTAGATTCCGATGCTTCAATTCAGGTTTACTGTATCCCTTGGACCTTCTTATTGACGATGAAACACAGAAATTGCATCCGAATTTAATACAAAAGGCACAATGCCAACTTAAGTACAGGAGGACTGACACTCTAACTTTCTATGATTTCAACCACTCCTGTGAGTCCAGTTTAAGATTCCGATGCCTCACTTCAAATTTACTGTATCCCTTGGACCTTCTTATTGACGATGAAACACAGAAATTGCATCCGAATTTAATACAAAAGGCACAATGCTGACATAAGTACAAGAGGACTGAACCTCGATCTCTCTATGATTTGAACATCTCCTGTGAGTCCAGTTTTAGATTCCGATGCTTCACTTCAGGATTACTGTGTCCCTTGGACCTTCTTATTGACGATGGAACACAGAAATTGCATCCTAATTTAATACAAAAGGCACAATGCCGACTTAAGTACAAGAGGACTGTCACTCTAACTCTCTACGATTTGAACCTCTCCTGTGAGTCCAGTTTCAGATTCCGATGCTTCACATCAGGTTTACTGTATCTCTTGGACGTTCTTATCGATGATGAAACACAGAAATTACATCCGAATTCAATACAAAAGGCACAATACCGACTAAAGTACAAGAGGACTGACACTCTAACTCTCTATGATTTGAACCTCTCCTGTGAGTCCAGTATTAGATTCCGAAGCTTCACTTCAGGTTTACTGTATCCCTAGGACCTTCTTATTGACGATGAAACACAGAAATTGCATCCAAATTTAATACAAAAGGCACAATGCCGACTTAAGTACAAGAGGACTGACACTCTAACTTTCGATGATTTGAACCTCTCCTGTGAGTGCAGTTTTAGATTCCGATGCTTCAATTCAGGTTTACTGTATCCCTTGGACCTTCTTATTGACGATGAAACACAGAAATTGCCTGCAAATTTAATACAAAAGGCACAATCCCGACTTAAGTACAAGAGGACTGACACTCTAAGATTCGATGATTTGAACCTCTCCTGTGAGTCCTGTTTTAGATTCCGATGCTTCACTTCAGGTTTACTGTATCCTTGGACCTTCTTATTGACGATGAGACACAGAAATTGCATCCGAATTTAATACAAAAGGCACAATGCCGACTTAAGTACAAGAGGACTGACACTCTAACTTTCTATGATTTGAACCACTCCTATGAGTCCAGTTTAAGATTCCGATGCTTCACTTCAGGTTCACTGTATCCCTTGGACCTTCTTATTGACGATGAAACACAGAAATTGCATCCGAATTTAATACAAAAGGCACAATGCCGGCGTTAGTACAAGGGGTCTGAACCTCTATCTCTCTGTGATTTGAACCTCTCCTGTGAGTCCAGTTTTAGATTCCGATGCTTCACTTCAGATTTACTGTATCCCTTGGACCTTCTTATTAACGATGAAACACAGAAATTGCACCCGAATTTAATACAAAAGGCACAATGCCGACGTAAGTACAAGAGGACTGAACCTCTATCTCTCTATGATTTGAAACTCTCCTGTGAGTCCAGTTTTAGATTCCGATGCTTCACTTCAGGTTTACTATATCCCTTGGACCTTCTTATTGACGATGAAACACAGAAATTGCATCCGTAATTAATGCAAAAGGCACAATACCGACTTCAGGACAAGTGGACTGACACTCTAAGTTTCTATGATTTGAGCCTCTCCTGTGAGTCTAGTTTTAGATTCCGATGCCTCACTTCAGGTTTACTGTATCCCTTGGACCTTCTTATCGACGATGAAACACAGAAATTGCATCCGAATTTAATACAAAAGGCACAATGCCGACTTAAGTACAAGAGGACTGACACTCTAACTTTCGATAATTTGAACCTCTCCTGTGAGTCCAGTTTTCGATTCCGATACTGCACTTTAGGTTTACTGTATCCTTGGACCCTCTTATTGACGATGAAACACAGAAATTGCATCCGATTTTAATACAAAAGGCACAATGCCCACTTCAGTACAAGAGGACTGACACTCTAACTTTCTATGATATGAACCACTCCTGTGAGTCCAGTTTGAGATTCCGATACTTCACTTCAGGTTTGCTGTATCCCTTGGACCTACTTATTATCGATGAAACACAGAAATTGCATCCAAATTTAATACAAAAGGCACAATGCCGACATAAGTACAAGAGGACAGACACTCTAACTTTCTATTATTTAAACCACTCCTGTGAGTCCAGTTTTAGATTCTGATGCTTCAATTCAGGTTCACTGTATGCCTTGGACCTTCTTATTGACGATGAAACACAGAAATTGCATCCGAATTTAATACAAAAGGCACAATGCCGACTTAAGTACAAGAGGACTGAACCTCTATCTCTCTGTGATTTGAACCTCTCCTGTGAGTCCAGTTTTAGATTCCGATGCTTCACTTCAGGTTTACTATATCCCTTGGACCTTCTTATTGACGATGAAACACAGAAAATGCATCCGAATTTAATACAAAAGGCACAATGCCGACTTAAGTACAAGAGGACTGACACTCTAAGTTTCGATGATTTGAACCTCTCCTGTGAGTCCAGTTTTAGATTCCGATGCTTCACTTCAGGTTTACTGTATCCTTGGACCTTCTTATTGACGATGAAACACAGAAATTGCATCCGAATTTAATACAAAAGGCACAATGCCGACTTAAGTACAAGAGGACTGACACTCTAACTGTCTATGATTTGAACCACTCCTGTGAGTCCAGTTTAAGATTCCGATGCTTCACTTCAGGTTTACTGTATCCTTTGGACCTTCTTGTTGACGATGAAACACAGAAATTGCATCCGAATTTAATACAAAAGGCACAATGCCGACTTAAGTACAAGAGGACTGACACTCTAACTTTCAATGATTTGAACTTCTCCTGTGAGTCCAGTTAAAGATTCCGATGCTTCACTTCAGGTTTCCTGTATCCCTTGGACCTTCTTATTGACGATGAAACAAAGAAATTGCATCCGAATTTAATACAAAAGGCACAATGCCGACTTAAGTACAAGAGGACTGACACTCTAACTCTCTACGATTTGAACCTCTCCTCTGAGTCCTGTTTCAGATTCCGATGCTTCACATCAGGTTTACTGTATCTCTTGGACGTTCTTATCGATGATGAAACACAGAAGTTACATCCGAATTCAATACAAAAGGCACAATACCGACTAAAGTACAAGAGGACTGACACTCTAACTCTCTATGATTTGAACCTCTCCTGTGAGTCCAGTATTAGATTCCGAAGCTTCACTTCAGGTTTACTGTATCCCTTGGACCTTCTTATTGACGATGAAACACAGATATTGCATCCAAATTTAATACAAAAGGCACAATGCCGACTTAAGTACAAGTGGACTGACACTCTAACTTTCGATGATTTGAACCTCTCCTGTGAGTGCAGTTTTAGATTCCGATGCTTGAATTCAGGTTTACTGTATCCCTTGGACCTTCTTATTGACGATGAAACACAGAAATTGCATCCGAATTTAATACAAAAGGCACAATGCCAACTTAAGTACAGGAGGACTGACACTCTAACTTTCTATGATTTCAACCACTCCTGTGAGTCCAGTTTAAGATTCCGATGCCTCACTTCAAATTTACTGTATCCCTTGGACCTTCTTATTGACGATGAATCACAGAAATTGCATCCGAATTTAATACAAAAGGCACAATGCTGACATAAGTACAAGAGGACTGAACCTCGATCTCTCTATGATTTGAACATCTCCTGTGAGTCCAGTTTTAGATTCCGATGCTTCACTTCAGGATTACTGTATCCCTTGGACCTTCTTATTGACGATGGAACACAGAAATTGCATCCGAATTTAATACAAAAGGCACAATGCCGACTTAAGTACAAGAGGACTGACACTCTAACTCTCTACGATTTGAACCTCTCCTGTGAGTCCAGTTTCAGATTCCGATGCTTCACATCAGGTTTACTGTATCTCTTGGACGTTCTTATCGATGATGAAACACAGAAATTACATCCGAATTCAATACAAAAGGCACAATACCAACTAAAGTACAAGAGGACTGACACTCTAACTCTCTATGATTTGAACCTCTCCTGTGAGTCCAGTATTAGATTCCGAAGCTTCACTTCAGGTTTACTGTATCCCTAGGACCTTCTTATTGACAATGAAACACAGAAATTGCATCCAAATTTAATACAAAAGGCATAATGCCGACTCAAGTACAAGAGGACTGACACTCTAACTTTCTATTATTTGAACCACTCCTGTGAGTCGAGTTTCAGATTCTGATGCTTCAATTCAGTTTCACTGTATGCCTTGGACCTTCGTATTGACGATGAAACACAGAAATTGCATCCAAACTTATTTCAAAAGGCACAATGCCGACTTAAGTACAAGAGGACTGACACTCTAACTCTCTACGATTTGAACCTCTCCTGTGAGTCCAGTTTTTGATTCCGATGCTTCACTTCAGGTTTACTGTATGCCTTGGACCTTCTTATTGTCGATGAAACACAGATATTGCATCCGAATTTAATACAAAAGGCACAATGCCAACTTAAGTCAAGAGGACTGACACTCTAACTTTCTATGATTTGAACCACCCCTGTGACTCCAGTTTAAGATTCCGATGCTTCACTTCAGGTTTACTGTATCCCTTGGACCTTCTTATTGACGATGAAACACAGAAAGTGCCTCCGAATTTAATACAAAAGGCACAATGCCGACTTAAGTACAAGAGGACTGACACTCTAACTCTCTATGATTTGAACCTCTCGTGTGAGTCCAGTTTGAGATTCCGATGCCTCACATCAGGTTTACTGTATCTCTTGGACCTTCTTATTGATGATGAAACACAGAAATTCATCCGAATTCAATACAAAAGAAACAATACCGACTAAAGTACAAGAGGACTGTCGTTCTAATTCTCGACGATTTGAACCTCTCCTGTGAGTCCAGTTTTAGATTCCGATGCTTCACATCAGGTTTACTGTATCTCTTGGACCTTCTTATTGATGATGAAACACAGAAATTACATCCGAATTCAATACAACAGGCACAATACAGACTTAAGTACAAGAGGACTGACACTCTAACTTTCTATGATATGAACCACTCCTGTGAGTCCAGTTTGAGATTCCGATACTTCACTTCAGGTTTGCTGTATCCCTTGGACCTTCTCTTTGACGATGAAACACAGAAATTGCATCCAAATTTAATACAGAAGGAACAATCCCGACTTAAGTACAAGAGGACTGACACTCTAACTTTCGATGAATTGAACCTCTACTGTGGGTCCAGTTTTAGATTCCGATGCTTCAATTCACGTTTACTGTATCTATTGGACCTTCTTATTGACGATGAAACACAGAAATTGCATCCGAATTTAATACAAAAGGCACAATGCCGACTTATGTACAAGAGGACTGGCACTCAAACTTTCTATGATTTGAACCTCTCCTGTGAGTCCAGTTCTAGATTCCGATGCTTCACATTAGGTTTGCTGTATCTCTTGGACCTTCTTATTGATGATGAAACACAGAAATTACATCCGAATTCAAAACAAAAGGCACAATACCGACTTAAGTACAAGAGGACTGGCACTCTAAATTTCGATGATTTGAACCGCTCCTGTGAGTCCAGTTTGAGATTCCGACACTTCACTTCAGGTTTGCTGTATCCCTTGGACCTTCTCTTTGACGATGAAACACAGAAATTGCATCCAAATTTAATACAGAAGGAACAATCCCGACTTAAGTACAAGAGGACTGACACTCTAACTTTCGATGAATTGAACCTCTACTGTGGGTCCAGTTTTAGATTCCGATGCTTCAATTCACGTTTACTGTATCTATTGGACCTTCTTATTGACGATGAAACACAGAAATTGCATCCGAATTTAATACAAAAGGCATAATGCCGACTTAAGTACAAGAGGACTGACACTCTAACTTTCTATTATTTGAACCACTCCTGTGAGTCGAGTTTCAGATTCTGATGCTTCAATTCAGTTTCACTGTATGCCTTGGACCTTCTTATTGACGATGAAACACAGAAATTGCATCCAAACTTATTTCAAAAGGCACAATGCCGACTTAAGTACAAGAGGACTGACACTCTAACTCTCTACGATTTGAACCTCTCCTGTGAGTCCAGTTTTGATTCCGATGCTTCACTTCAGGTTTACTGTATGCCTTGGACCTTCTTATTGTCGATGAAACACAGAAATTGCATCCGAATTTAATACAAAAGGCACAATGCCAACTTAAGTCAAGAGGACTGACACTCTAACTTTCTATGATTTGAACCACTCCTGTGACTCCAGTTTAAGATTCCGATGCTTCACTTCAGGTTTACTGTATCCCTTGGACCTTCTTATTGACGATGAAACACAGAAAGTGCATCCGAATTTAATACAAAAGGCACAATGCCGACTTAAGTACAAGAGGACTGACACTCTAACTCTCTATGATTTGAACCTCTCGTGTGAGTCCAGTTTGAGATTCCGATGCTTCACATCAGGTTTACTGTATCTCTTGGACCTTCTTATTGATGATGAAACACAGAAATTCATCCGAATTCAATACAAAAGAAACAATACCGACTAAAGTACAAGAGGACTCTCGTTCTAATTCTCGACGATTTGAACCTCTCCTGTGAGTCCAGTTTTAGATTCCGATGCTTCAATTCAGGTTTACTGTATTCCTTGGACCTTCTTATTGACGATGAATCACAGAAATTGCATCCGAATTTAATACAAAAGGCACAATGCCGACTTAAGTACAAGAGGACTGACACTCTAACTCTCTACGATTTGAACCTCTCCAGTGAGACCAGTTTTAGTTTCCGATGCTTCACATCAGGTTTACTGTATCTCTTGGACCTTCTTATTGATGATGAAACACAGAAATTACATCCGAATTCAATACAAAAGGCACAAAGCCGACTTAAGTACAAGAGGACTGACACTCTAACTTTCTATGATTTGAACCTCTCGTGTGAGCCCAGATTGAAATTCCGATGCTTCACATCAGGTTTACTGTATCTCTTGGACCTTCTTATTGATGATGAAACACAGAAATTACATCCGAATTCAATACAACAGGCACAATACCGACTTAAGTACAAGAGGACTGACACTCTAACTTTCTATGATATGAACCACTCCTGTGAGTCCAGTTTGAGATTCCGATACTTCACTTCAGGTTTGCTGTATCCCTTGGACCTTCTTATTGACGATGAAACACAGAAATTGCATCCAAATTTAATACAAAAGGCACAATGCCGACTGAAGTACAAGAGGACTGACACTGTAACTTTCTATTATTTGAACCTCTTCTGTGAATCCAGTTTTAGATCCCGATGCTTCATTTCAGGTTTACTGTATCCCTTAGACCTTCTTATTGACGATGAAACACAGAAATTGCATCCGAATTTAATACAAAAGGCACAATGCCGACTTAAGTACAAGAGGACTGACACTCTAACTCTCTATGATTTGAACCTCTCCTGTCAGTCCAGTTTTAGATTCCGATGCTTCACATCAGGTTTACTGTAACCCTTGGACCATCTTATTGACGATGAAACACAGAAATTGCATCCGAATTTAATACAAAAGGCACAAGCCGACTTAAGTACAAGAGGACTGACACTCTAACTCTCTATGATTTGAACCTTTTCTGTGAGTCCAGTTTTAGATTCCGATGCTTCAATTCAGGTTTACTGTATCCCTTGAACTTTCTTATTGACGATGAAACACAGAAATTGCATCCGATTTTAATACAAAAGGCACAATGCCGACTTAAGTACAAGAGGACTGACACTCTAACTTAGTATGATTTGAACCTCTCCTGTGAGTCCAATTTTAGAATCCGATGCTTCACTTCAGGTTTACTGTATCCCTTGAACTTTCTTATTGTCGATGAAACACAGAAATTGCATCCGAATTTAATAAAAAGGGCACAATGCCGACATAAGTACAAGAGGACTGACACTCTAACTTTCTATGATTTGAACCTCTCCTGTGAGTCCAGTTTTCGATTCTGATGCTTCAATTCAGGTTTACTGTATCCCTTGGACCTTCTCTTTGACGATGAAACACAGAAATTGCATCCAAATTTAATACAGAAGGAACAATGCCGACTTAAGTACAAGAGGACTGACACTCTAACTTTCGATGAATTGAACCTCTACTGTGGGTCCAGTTTTAGATTCCGATGCTTCAATTCACGTTTACTGTATCTATTGGACCTTCTTATTGACGATGAAACACAGAAATTGCATCCGAATTTAATACAAAAGGCACAATGCCGACTTATGTACAAGAGGACTGGCACTCAAACTTTCTATGATTTGAACCTCTCCTGTGTGTCCAGTTCTAGATTCCGATGCTTCACATTAGGTTTGCTGTATCTCTTGGACCTTCTTATTGATGATGAAACACAGAAATTACATCTGAATTCAAAACAAAAGGCACAATACCGACTTAAGTACAAGAGGACTGACACTCTAACCCTCTATGATTTGAACCTCTCCTGTGAGTCCAGTTTTAGATTCCGATGCTTTACCTCAGGTTTACTGTATCCCTTGGGCCTTCTTATTGACGATGAAACACAGAAATCGCATCCGAATTTAATACAAAAGGCACAATGCCGACTTAAGTACAAGAGGCCTGGCTCGCTAACTTTCTATGATTTGAACGTCTCCTGTGAGTCCAGTTAGGATTCCGATGCTTCACATCACGTTTACTGTATCTCTTGGACCTTCTTATTGATGATGAAACACAGAAATTACATCCAAATTCAATACAAAAGGCACAATACCGACTTAAGTACAAGAGATACTGACACTCTAACTCCCTATGATTTGAACCTCTCCTATGAGTCCAGTTTTAGATTCCGATGCTTCACTTCAGGTTTACTGTATCCCTCTGACCTTCCTATTGACGATGAAACACAGAAATTGCATCCAAATTTAATACAAAAGGCACAATGCCGACTTAAGTACAAGAGGACGGACACTCTAAATTTCGATGATTTGAACCGCTCCTGTGAGTCCAGTTTTAGATTCCGATGCTTCACTTCAGGTTTACTGCATCCGTTGCATCTTCTTATTGCCGATGAAACACAGAAATGGCATCCAAATTTAATACAAAAGGCACAATGCCGACTTAAGTACAAGAGGACTGGCATTCTAACTTTCGACGATTTGAACCTCTCCTGTGAGTCCAGTTTTAGATTCCGATGCTTCAATTCAGGTTTACTGTATTCCTTGGACCATCTTATTGACGATGAAACAAAGAAATTGCATCCGAATTTAATACAAAAGGCACAATGCCGACTTAAGTACAAGAGGACTGACACTCTAACTTTCGATGATTTGAACCTCTCCTGTGAGTCCAGTTTTAGATTCCGATGCTTCACTTCAGGTTTACTGCATCCGTTGCATCTTCTTATTGCCGATGAAACACAGAAATTGCATCCGAATTTAATACAAAAGGCACAAGCCGACTTAAGTACAAGAGGACTGACACTCTAACTCTCTATGATTTGAACCTTTTCTGTGAGTCCAGTTTTAGATTCCGATGCTTCAATTCAGGTTTACTGTATCCCTTGAACTTTCTTATTGACGATGAAACACAGAAATTGCATCCGATTTTAATACAAAAGGCACAATGCCGACTTAAGTACAAGAGGACTGACACTCTAACTTAGTATGATTTGAACCTCTCCTGTGAGTCCAATTTTGATTCCGATGCTTCACTTCAGGTTTACTGTATCCCTTGAACTTTCTTATTGTCGATGAAACACAGAAATTGCATCCGAATTTAATAAAAAGGGCACAATGCCGACATAAGTACAAGAGGACTGACACTCTAACTTTCTATGATTTGAACCTCTCCTGTGAGTCCAGTTTTCGATTCCGATGCTTCAATTCAGGTTTACTGTATCCCTTGGACCTTCTCTTTGACGATGAAACACAGAAATTGCATCCAAATTTAATACAGAAGGAACAATGCCGACTTAAGTACAAGAGGACTGACACTCTAACTTTCGATGAATTGAACCTCTACTGTGGGTCCAGTATTAGATTCCGATGCTTCAATTCACGTTTACTGTATCTATTGGACCTTCTTATTGACGATGAAACACAGAAATTGCATCGAATTTAATACAAAAGGCACAATGCCGACTTATGTACAAGAGGACTGGCACTCAAACTTTCTATGATTTGAACCTCTCCTGTGAGTCCAGTTCTAGATTCCGATGCTTCACATTAGGTTTGCTGTATCTCTTGGACCTTCTTATTGATGATGAAACACAGAAATTACATCCGAATTCAAAACAAAAGGCACAATACCGACTTAAGTACAAGAGGACTGACACTCTAACCCTCTATGATTTGAACCTCTCCTGTGAGTCCAGTTTTAGATTCCGATGCTTTACCTCAGGTTTACTGTATCCCTTGGGCCTTCTTATTGACGATGAAACACAGAAATCGCATCCGAATTTAATACAAAAGGCACAATGCCGACTTAAGTACAAGAGGACTGGCTCGCTAACTTTCTATGATTTGAACGTCTCCTGTGAGTCCAGTTAGGATTCCGATGCTTCACATCACGTTTACTGTATCTCTTGGACCTTCTTATTGATGATGAAACACAGAAATTACATCCAAATTCAATACAAAAGGCACAATACCGACTTAAGTACAAGAGGACTGACACTCTAACTCCCTATGATTTGAACCTCTCCTATGAGTCCAGTTTTAGATTCCGATGCTTCACTTCAGGTTTACTGTATCCCTCTGACCTTCCTATTGACGATGAAACGCAGAAATTGCATCCAAATTTAATACAAAAGGCACAATGCCGACTTAAGTACAAGAGGACGGACACTCTAAATTTCGATGATTTGAACCGCTCCTGTGAGTCCAGTTTTAGATTCCGATGCTTCACTTCAGGTTTACTGCATCCGTTGCATCTTCTTATTGCCGATGAAACACAGAAATGGCATCCAAATTTAATACAAAAGGCACAATGCCGACTTAAGTACAAGAGGACTGGCATTCTAACTTTCGACGATTTGAACCTCTCCTGTGAGTCCAGTTTTAGATTCCGATGCTTCAATTCAGGTTTACTGTATTCCTTGGACCATCTTATTGACGATGAAACACAGAAATTGCATCCGAATTTAATACAAAAGGCACAATGCCGACTTAATTACAAGAGGACTGACACTCTAACTTTCGATGATTTGAACCTCTCCTGTGAGTCCAGTTTTAGATTCCGATGCTTCAATTCAGGTTTACTGTAACCCTTTGACCTTCGTATTGACGATGAAACACAGAAATTGAATCCGAATTTAATATAAAAGGCACAATGCCGACTTAAGTACATGAGGAATGACACTCTAACTGTCTATGATTTGAACCTCTCCTGTGAGTCCAGTTTTAGATTCCGATGCTTCACATCAGGTTTACTGTATTTCTTGGACCTTCTTATTCATGATGAAACACAGAAATTACGTCCGAATTCAATACAAGAGGCACAATACCGACTTAAGTACAAGAGGACTGACACTCTACCTTTCGATGATTTGAACCTCTCCTGTGAGTCCAGTTTTAGATTCCGATGCTTCAATTCAGGTTTACTGTATCCCTTGGACCTTCGTATTGACGATGAAACACAGAAATTGCTTCCGAATTTAATACAAAAAGCACAATGCCGACTTAAGTACAAGAGGACTGACACTCTAACTTTCTATGATTTGAACCACTCCTGTGACTCCAGTTTAAGATTCAGATGCTTCACGTCAGGTTTACTGTATCCCTTGGACCTTCTTATTTACGATGAAACACAGAAGTTGCATCCGAATTTAATACAAAGGGCACAATGCCGACTTAAGTACAAGAGGACGGACACTCTAACTTTCGATGATTTGAAGATCTGCTGTGAGTCCAGATTTAGATTCCGATGCTTCACTTCAGGTTTACTGTATCCTTTGGACCTTCTTATTCACGATGAAACACAGAAATTGCATCCAAATTTAATACAAAAGGCACAATGCCGACTTAACACAATGCCGACTTAAGCACAAGAGGACTGACACTCTAACTCTCGACGATTTGAACCTCTCCTGTGAGTCCAGTTTTAGATTCCGATGCTTCAATTCAGGTTTACTGTATTCCTTGGACCTTCTTATTGACGATGAATCACAGAAATTGCATCCGAATTAATACAAAAGGCACAATTCCGACTTAAGTACAAGAGGACTGACACTCTAACTCTCTACGATTTGAACCTCTCCAGTGAGACCAGTTTTAGTTTCCGATGCTTCACATCAGGTTTACTGTATCTCTTGGACTTTCTTATTGATAATGAAACACAGAAATTACATCCGAATTCAATACAACAGGCACAATACCGACTTAAGTACAAGAGGACTGACACTCTAACTTAGTATGATTTGAACCTCTCCTGTGAGTCCAGTTTTAGATTCAGATGCTTCACTTCAGGTTTACTGTATCCCTTGAACTTTCTTATTGTCGATGAAACACAGAAATTGCATCCGAATTTAATACAAAGGGCACAATGCCGACATAAGTACAAGAGGACTGACACTGTAACTTTCTATGATTTCAACCTCTCCTGTGAGTCCAGTTTTCGATTCCGATGCTTCAATTCAGGGTTACTGTATCCCTTGGACCTTCTCTTTGACGATGAAACACAGAAATTGCATCCAAATTTAATACAGAAGGAACAATGCCGACTTAAGTACAAGAGGACTGACTCTCTAACTTTCGATGAATTGAACCTCTACTGTGGGTCCAGTTTTAGATTCCGATGCTTCAATTCACGTTTACTGTATCTATTGGACCTTCTTATTGACGATGAAACACAGAAATTGCATACGAATTTAATACAAAAGGCACAATGCCGACTTATGTACAAGAGGACTGGCACTCAAACTTTCTATGATTTGAACCTCTCCTGTGAGTCCAGTTCTAGATTCCGATGCTTCACATTAGGTTTGCTGTATCTCCTGGACCTTCTTATTGATGATGAAACACAGAAATTACATCCGAATTCAAAACAAAAGGCACAATACCGACTTAAGTACAAGAGGACTGACACTCTAACCCTCTATGATTTGAATCTCTCCTGTGAGTCCAGTTTTAGATTCCGATGCTTCACTTCAGGTTTACTGTATCCCTTGGACCTTCTTATTGACGATGAAACACAGAAATTGCATCCAAATTTCATACAAAAGGCACAAAGCCGACTTAAGTACAAGAGGACTGACACTATTACTTTCTATGATTTGAACCCCTCCTGTGAGTCCACTTTTAGATTCCGATGCTTTACCTCAGGTTTACTGTATCCCTTGGACCTTCTTATTGACGATGAAACACAGAAATTGCATCCGAATTTAATACAAAAGGCACAATGCCGACTTAAGTACAGGAGGACTGGCTCGCTAACTTTCTATGATTTGAACGTCTCCTGTGAGTCCATTTAGGATTCCGAAGCTTCACATCACGTTTACTGAATCTCTTGGACATTCTTATTGATGATGAAACACAGAAATTACATCCGAATTCAATACAAAAGGCACAATACCGACTTAAGTACAAGAGGACTGACAATCTAACTCTCTATGATTTGTACCTCTCCTATGAGTTCAGTTTTAGATTCCGATGCTTCACTTCAGGTTTACTGTATCCCTCTGACCTTCCTATTGACGATGAAACACAGAAATTGCATCCAAATTTAATACAAAAGGCACAATGCCGACTTAAGTACAAGAGGACAGACACTCTAAATTTCGATGATTTGAACCGCTCCTGTGAGTCCAGTTTTAGATTCCGATGCTTCACTTCAGGTTTACTGCATCCGTTGCACCTTCTTATTGCCGATGAAACACAGAAATGGCATCCAAATTTAATACAAAAGGCACAATGCCGACTTAAGTACAAGAGGACTGGCATTCTAACTTTCGACGATTTGAACCTCTCCTGTGAGTCCAGTTTTAGATTCCGATGCTTCAATTCAGGTTTACTGTATTCCTTGGACCATCTTATTGACGATGAAACACAGAAATTGCATCCGAATTTAATACAAAAGGCACAATGCCGACTTAAGTACAAGAGGACTGACACTGTAACTTTCGATGATTTGAACCTCTCCTGTGAGTCCAGTTTTAGATTCCGATGCTTCAATTCAGGTTTACTGTAACCCTTTGACCTTCGTATTGACGATGAAACACAGAAATTGAATCCGAATTTAATACAAAAGGCACAATGCCGACTTAAGTACATGAGGAATGACACTCTAACTGTCTATGATTTGAACCTCTCCTGTGAGTCCAGTTTTAGATTCCGATGCTTCACATCAGGTTTACTGTATTTCTTGGACCTTCTTATTCATGATGAAACACAGAAATTACATCCGAATTCAATACAAGAGGCACAATACCGACTTAAGTACAAGAGGACTGACACTCTACCTTTCGATGATTTGAACCTCTCCTGTGAGTCCAGTTTTAGATTCAGATGCTTCACGTCAGGTTTACTGTATCCCTTGGACCTTCTTATTTACGATGAAACACAGAAATTGCATCCGAATTTAATACAAAAGGCACAATGCCGACTTAAGTACAAGAGGACGGACACTCTAACTTTCGATGATTTGAACCTCTCCTGTGAGTCCAGTTTTAGATTCCGATGCTTCAATTCAGGTTAACTGTATCCCTTGGACCTTCTTATTGACGATGAAACACAGAAATTGTATCCGAATTTAATACAAAAGGCACAATGCCGACTTAAGTACAAGAGGACTGACACTCTAACTTTCTATGATTTGAACCTCTCGTGTGAACCCAGTTTGTGATTCCGATGCTTCACATCAGGTTTACTGTATCTCTTGTACCTTCTTATTGTTGATGAAACACAGAAATTCATCCGAATTGAATACAAAAGGCACAATACCGACTTAAGTACAAGAGGACTGACGTTCTAACTCTCTATGATTTGAACATCTCCTGTGAGTCCAGATTTAGATTCCGATGCTTCACTTCAGGTTTACTGTATCCTTTGGACCTTCTTATTCACGATGAAACACAGAAATTGCATCCAAATTTAATACAAAAGGCACAATGCCGACTTAACACAATGCCGACATAAGCACAAGAGGACTGACACTCTAACTCTCGACGATTTGAACCTCTCCTGTGAGTCCACTTTTAGATTCCGATGCTTCAATTCAGGTTTACTGTATTCCTTGGACCTTCTTATTGACGATGAATCACAGAAATTGCATCCGCATTAATACAAAAGGCACAATTCCGACTTAAGTACAAGAGGACTGACACTCTAACTCTCTACGATTTGAACCTCTCCAGTGAGACCAGTTTTAGTTTCCGATGCTTCACATCAGGTTTACTGTATCTCTTGGACTTTCTTATTGATAATGAAACACAGAAATTACATCCGAATTCAATACAACAGGCACAATACCGACTTAAGTACAAGAGGACTGACACTCTAACTTAGTATGATTTGAACCTCTCCTGTGAGTCCAGTTTTAGATTCAGATGCTTCACTTCAGGTTTACTGTATCCCTTGAACTTTCTTATTGTCGATGAAACACAGAAATTGCATCCGAATTTAATACAAAGGGCACAATGCCGACATAAGTACAAGAGGACTGACACTCTAACTTTCTATGATTTCAACCTCTCCTGTGAGTCCAGTTTTCGATTCCGATGCTTCAATTCAGGGTTACTGTATCCCTTGGACCTTCTCTTTGACGATGAAACACAGAAATTGCATCCAAATTTAATACAGAAGGAACAATGCCGACTTAAGTACAAGAGGACTGACTCTCTAACTTTCGATGAATTGAACCTCTACTGTGGGTCCAGTTTTAGATTCCGATGCTTCAATTCACGTTTACTGTATCTATTGGACCTTCTTATTGACGATGAAACACAGAAATTGCATACGAATTTAATACAAAAGGCACAATGCCGACTTATGTACAAGAGGACTGGCACTCAAACTTTCTATGATTTGAACCTCTCCTGTGAGTCCAGTTCTAGATTCCGATGGTTCACATTAGGTTTGCTGTATCTCCTGGACCTTCTTATTGATGATGAAACACAGAAATTACATCCGAATTCAAAACAAAAGGCACAATACCGACTTAAGTACAAGAGGACTGACACTCTAACCCTCTATGATTTGAATCTCTCCTGTGAGTCCAGTTTTAGATTCCGATGCTTCACTTCAGGTTTACTGTATCCCTTGGACCTTCTTATTGACGATGAAACACAGAAATTGCATCCAAATTTCATACAAAAGGCACAAAGCCGACTTAAGTACAAGAGGACTGACACTATTACTTTCTATGATTTGAACCCCTCCTGTGAGTCCACTTTTAGATTCCGATGCTTTACCTCAGGTTTACTGTATCCCTTGGACCCTCTTATTGACGATGAAACACAGAAATTGCATCCGAATTTAATACAAAAGGCACAATGCCGACTTAAGTACAGGAGGACTGGCTCGCTAACTTTCTATGATTTGAACGTCTCCTGTGAGTCCATTTAGGATTCCGAAGCTTCACATCACGTTTACTGAATCTCTTGGACATTCTTATTGATGATGAAACACAGAAATTACATCCGAATTCAATACAAAAGGCACAATACCGACTTAAGTACAAGAGGACTGACAATCTAACTCTCTATGATTTGTACCACTCCTATGAGTTCAGTTTTAGATTCCGATGCTTCACTTCAGGTTTACTGTATCCCTCTGACCTTCCTATTGACGATGAAACACAGAAATTGCATCCAAATTTAATACAAAAGGCACAATGCCGACTTAAGTACAAGAGGACGGACACTCTAAATTTCGATGATTTGAACCGCTCCTGTGAGTCCAGTTTTAGATTCCGATGCTTCACTTCAGGTTTACTGCATCCGTTGCACCTTCTTATTGCCGATGAAACACAGAAATGGCATCCAAATTTAATACAAAAGGCACAATGCCGACTTAAGTACAAGAGGACTGGCATTCTAACTTTCGACGATTTGAACCTCTCCTGTGAGTCCAGTTTTAGATTCCGATGCTTCAATTCAGGTTTACTGTATTCCTTGGACCATCTTATTGACGATGAAACACAGAAATTGCATCCGAATTTAATACAAAAGGCACAATGCCGACTTAAGTACAAGAGGACTGACACTGTAACTTTCGATGATTTGAACCTCTCCTGTGAGTCCAGTTTTAGATTCCGATGCTTCAATTCAGGTTTACTGTAACCCTTTGACCTTCGTATTGACGATGAAACACAGAAATTGAATCCGAATTTAATACAAAAGGCACAATGCCGACTTAAGTACATGAGGAATGACACTCTAACTGTCTATGATTTGAACCTCTCCTGTGAGTCCAGTTTTAGATTCCGATGCTTCACATCAGGTTTACTGTATTTCTTGGACCTTCTTATTCATGATGAAACACAGAAATTACATCCGAATTCAATACAAGAGGCACAATACCGACTTAAGTACAAGAGGACTGACACTCTACCTTTCGATGATTTGAACCTCTCCTGTGAGTCCAGTTTTAGATTCAGATGCTTCACGTCAGGTTTACTGTATCCCTTGGACCTTCTTATTTACGATGAAACACAGAAATTGCATCCGAATCTAATACAAAAGGCACAATGCCGACTTAAGTACAAGAGGACGGACACTCTAACTTTCGATGATTTGAACCTCTCCTGTGAGTCCAGTTTTAGATTCCGATGCTTCAATTCAGGTTAACTGTATCCCTTGGACCTTCTTATTGACGATGAAACACAGAAATTGTATCCGAATTTAATACAAAAGGCACAATGCCGACTTAAGTACAAGAGGACTGACACTCTAACTTTCTATGATTTGAACCTCTCGTGTGAACCCAGTTTGTGATTCCGATGCTTCACATCAGGTTTACTGTATCTCTTGGACCTTCTTATTGTTGATGAAACACAGAAATTCATCCGAATTGAATACAAAAGGCACAATACCGACTTAAGTACAAGAGGACTGACGTTCTAACTCTCTATGATTTGAACATCTCCTGTGAGTCCAGATTTAGATTCCGATGCTTCACTTCAGGTTTACTGTATCCTTTGGACCTTCTTATTCACGATGAAACACAGAAATTGCATCCAAATTTAATGCAAAAGGAACAATGCCGACTTAAGCACAAGAGGATTGACACTCTAACTTTCGACGATTTGAACCTCTCCTGTGAGTCCAGTTTTAGATTCCGATGCTTCAATTCAGGTTTACTGTATTTCTTGGACCTTCTTATTGACGATGAATCACAGAAATTGCATCCGAATTTAATACAAAAGGCACAATTCCGACTTAAGTACAAGAGGACTGACACTCTAACTCTCTACGATTTGAACCTCTCCAGTGAGACCAGTTTTAGTTTCCGATGCTTCACATCAGGTTTACTGTATCTCTTGGACCTTCTTATTGATAATGAAACACAGAAATTACATCCGAATTCAATACAACAGGCACAATACAGACTTAAGTACAAGAGGACTGACACTCTAACTTTCTATGATTTCAACCTCTCCTGTGAGTCCAGTTTTCGATTCCGATGCTTCAATTCAGGTTTACTGTATCCCTTGGACCTTCTCTTTGACGATGAAACACAGAAATTGCATCCAAATTTAATACAGAAGGAACAAGCCGACTTAAGTACAAGAGGACTGACACTCTAACTTTCGATGAATTGAACCTCTACTGTGGGTCCAGTTTTAGATTCCGATGCTTCAATTCACGTTTACTGTATGTATTGGACCTTCTTATTGACGATGAAACACAGATATTGCATACGAATTTAATACAAAAGGCACAATGCCGACTTATGTACAAGAGGACTGGCACTCAAACTTTCTATGATTTGAACCTCTCCTGTGAGTCCTGTTTTAGATTCCGATGCTTCACATTAGGTTTGCTGTATCTCTTGGACCTTCTTATTGATGATGAAACACAGAAATTACATCCGAATTCAAAACAAAAGGCACAATACCGACTTAAGTACAAGAGGACTGACACTCTAACCCTCTATGATTTGAACCTCTCCTGTGAGTTCAGTTTTAGATTCCGATGCTTCACTTCAGGTTTACTGTATCCCTTGGACCTTCTTATTGACGATGAAACACAGAAATTGCATCCAAATTTCATACAAAAGGCACAAAGCCGACTTAAGTACAAGAGGACTGACACTATTACTTTCTATGATTTGAACCTCTCCTGTGAGTCCAGTTTTAGATTCCGATGCTTTACCTCAGGTTTACTGTATCCCTTGGACCTTCTTATTGACGATGAAACACAGAAATTGCATCCGAATTTAATACAAAAGGCACAATGCCGACTTAAGTACAAGAGGACTGGCATACTAACATTCGACGATTTGAACCTCTCCTGTGAGTCCAGTTTTAGATTCCGATTCCTCAATTCAGGTTTACTGTATCCCTTGGACCATCTTATTGACGATGAAACACAGAAATTGCATCCGAATTTAATACAAAAGGCACAATACCGACTTAAGTACAAGAGGACTAACACTCTAACTTTCGATGATTTGAACCTCTCCTGTGAGTCCAGTTTTAGATTCCGATGTTTCAATTCAGGTTTACTGTATCCCTTGGACCATCTTATTGACGATGTAACACAGAAATTGGATCCGAATTTAATACAAAAGGCACCATGCCGACTTATGTACAACAGGACTGACACTCTAACTTTCGATGATTTGAACGTCTCCTGTGAGTCCAGTTTTAGATTCCAATGCTTCACATCAGGTTTACTGTATCTCTAGGACCTTCTTATTGATGATGAAACACTGAAATTACATCCGAATTCAATACAAAAGGCACAATACCGACATAAGTACAAGAGGACTGACACTCTAACTCTGTATGATTTGAACCTCTCCTGTGAGTCCATTTTTAGATTCCGATGCTTCACTTCAGGTTTACTGTATCCCTTGCACCTTCTTACTGACGATGAAACACAGAAATTGAATCCGAATTTAATACAAAAGGCACAATGCCGACTTAAGTACATGAGGAATGACACTCTAACTGTCTATGATTTGAACCTCTCCTGTGAGTCCAGTTTTAGATTCCGATGCTTCACATCAGGTTTACTGTATTTCTTGGACCATCTTATTCATGATGAAACACAGAAATTACATCCGAATTCAATACAAGAGGCACAATACCGACTTAAGTACAAGAGGACTGACACTCTACCTTTCGATGATTTGAACCTCTCCTGTGAGTCCAGTTTTAGATTCCGATGCTTCAATTCAGGTTTACTGTATCCCTTGGACCTTCGTATTGACGATGAAACACAGAAATTGCATCCGAATTTAATACAAAAAGCACAATGTCGACTTAAGTACAAGAGGACTGACACTCCAACTTTCTATGATTTGAACCACTCCTGTGACTCCAGTTTAAGATTCAGATGCTTCACTTCAGGTTTACTGTATCCCTTGGACCTTCTTATTTACGATGAAACACAGAAATTGCATCCGAATTTAATACAAAAGGCACAATACCGACTTAAGTACAGGAGGACTAACACTCTAACTTTCGATGATTTGAACCTCTCCTGTGAGTCCAGTTTTAGATTCCCATGTTTCAATTCAGGTTTACTGTATCCCTTGGACCGTCTTATTGACGATGTAACACAGAAATTGTATCCGAATTTAATACAAAAGGCACAATGCCGACTTAAGTACAAGAGGACTGACACTCTAACTTTCGATGATTTGAACGTCTCCTGTGAGTCCAGTTTGAGATTCCAATGCTTCACATCAGGTTTACTGTATCTCTTGGACCTTCTTATTGATGATGAAACACTGAAATTACATCCGAATTCAATACAAAAGCCACAATACCGACATAAGTACAAGAGGACTGACACTCTAACTCTCTATGATTTGAACCTCTCCTGTGAGTCCATTTTTAGATTCCGATGCTTCACTTCAGGTTTACTGTATCCCTTGCACCTTCTTACTGACGATGAAACACAGAAATTGAATCCGAATTTAATACAAAAGGCACAATGCCGACTTAAGTACATGAGGAATGACACTCTAACTGTCTATAATTTGAACCTCTCCTGTGAGTCCAGTTTTAGATTCCGATGCTTCACATCAGGTTTACTGTATTTCTTGGACCATCTTATTCATGATGAAACACAGAAATTACATCCGAATTCAATACAAGAGGCACAATACCGACTTAAGTACAAGAGGACTGACACTCTACCTTTCGATGATTTGAACCTCTCCTGTGAGTCCAGTTTTAGATTCCGATGCTTCAATTCAGGTTTACTGTATCCCTTGGACCATCGTATTGACGATGAAACACAGAAATTGCATCCGAATTTAATACAAAAAGCACAATGTCGACTTAAGTACAAGAGGACTGACACTCCAACTTTCTATGATTTGAACCACTCCTGTGACTCCAGTTTAAGATTCAGATGCTTCACTTCAGGTTTACTGTATCCCTTGGACCTTCTTATTTACGATGAAACACAGAAATTGCATCCGAATTTAATACAAAAGGCACAATGCCGACTTAAGTACAAGAGGACGGACACTCTAACTTTCGATGATTTGAACCTCTCCTGTGAGTCCAGTTTTAGATTCCGATGCTTCAATTCTGGTTAACTGTATCCCTTGGACCTTCTTATTGACGATGAAACACAGAAATTGTATCCGAATTTAATACAAAAGGCACATTGCCGACTTAAGTACAAGAGGACTGACACTCTAACTTTCTATGATTTGAACCTCTCGTGTGAGCCCAGTTTGAGATTCCGATGCTTCACATCAGGTTTACTGTATCTCTTGGACCTTCTTATTGATGATGAAACACAGAAATTCATCCGAATTGAATACAAAAGGCACAATACCGACTTAAGTACAAGAGGACTGACGTTCTAACTCTCTATGATTTGAACATCTCCTGTGAGTCCAGATTTAGATTCCGATGCTTCACTTCTGGTTTACTGTATCCTTTGGACCTTCTTATTCACGATGAAACACAGAAATTGCATCCAAATTTAATACAAAAGGCACAATGCCGACTTAAGCACAAGAGGACTGACACTCTAACTCTCGACGATTTGAACCTCTCCTGTGAGTCCAGTTTTAGATTCCGATGCTTCAATTCAGGTTTACTGTATTCCTTGGACCTTCTTTTTGACGATGAATGACAGAAATTGCATCCGAATTTAATACAAAAGGCACAATTCCGACTTAAGTACAAGAAGACTGACACTCTAACTCTCTACGATTTGAACCTCTCCAGTGAGACCAGTTTTAGTTTCCGATGCTTCACATCAGGTTTACTGTATCTCTTGGACCTTCTTATTGATAATGAAACACAGATATTACATCCGAATTCAATACAACAGGCACAATACCGACTTAAGTACAAGAGATTTGACACTCTAACTCTCTATGATTTGAACATCTCCTGTGAGTCCAGTTTTAGATTCCGATGCTTCACTTCAGGTTTACTGTATCCCTTGGACCTTCTTATTCACGATGAAACACAGAAATTGCATCCAAATTTAATACAAAAGTCACAATGCCGACTTAAGTACAAGAGGACTGACACTCTAACTTTCTATGATATGAACCACTCCTGTGAGTCCAGTTTGAGATTCCGATACTTCACTTCAGGTTTGCTGTATCCCTTGAACCTTCTAATTGACGATGAAACACAGAAATTGCATCCAAATTTAATACAAAAGGCACAATGCCGACTTAAGTACAAGAGGACTGACACTCTAACTTTCTATTATTTGAACCACTCCTGTGAGTCCAGTTTTAGATTCTGATGCTTCAATTCAGCTTCACTGTATGCCTTGGACATTCTTATTGACGATGAAACACAGAAATTGCATTCGAATTTAATACAAAAGGCACAATGCCGACTTAAGTACAAGAGGACTGACACTCTAACTCTCTACGATTTGAACCTCTCCTGTGAGTCCAGTTTCAGATTCCGATGCTTCACATCAGGTTTACTGTATCTCTTGGACGTTCTTATCGATGATGACACACAGAAATTACATCCGAATTCAATACAAAAGGCACAATACCGACTAAAGTACAAGAGGACTGACACTCTAACTCTCTATGATTTGAACCTCTCCTGTGAGTCCAGTATTAGATTCCGAAGCTTCACTTCAGGTTTACTCTATCCCTAGGACCTTCTTATTGACGATGAAACACAGAAATTGCATCCAAATTTAATACAAAAGAGCACAATGCCGACTTAAGTACAAGAGGACTGACACTCTAAGTTTCGGTGATTTGAACCTCTCCTGTGAGTCCTGTTTTAGATTCCGATGCTTCACTTCAGGTTTACTGTATACTTGGACCCTCTTATTGACGATGAAACACAGAAATTGCATCCGAATTTAATACAAAAGGCACAATGCCGACTTAAGTACAAGAGGACTGACACTCTAACTTTCTATGATTTGAACCACTCCTATGGGTCCAGTTTAAGATTCCGATGCTTCAATTCAGGTTTACTGTATCCCTTGGACCTTCTTATTGACGATGAAACACAGAAAATGCATCCGAATTTAATACAAAAGGCACAATGCCGACGTAAGTACGAGAGGACTGAACCTCTATCTCTCTGTGATTTGAACCTCTCCTGTGAGTCCAGTTTTAGATTCCGATGCTTCACTTCAGGTTTACTGTATCCCTTGGACCTTCTTATTGACGATGAAACACAGAAATTGCATCCGAAATTAATACAAAAGGCACAATGCCGACTTAAGTACAAGAGGAGTGACACTCTAAGTTTCGATGATTTGAACCTCTCCTGTGAGTCCAGTTTTAGATTCCGATGCTTCACTTCAGGTTTACTGTATCCATGGACCTTCTTATTGACGATGAAACACAGAAATTGCATCCGAATTTAATACAAAAGGCACAATGCCGACTTAAGTACAAGAGGACTGACACTCTAACTTTCTATGATTTGAACCACTCCTGTGAGTCCAGTTTAAGATTCCGATGCTTCACTTCAGGTTTACTGTATCCCTTGGACCTTCTTATTGACGATAAAACACAGAAATTGCATCCGAATTTAATACAAAAGGCACAATGCTGACTTAAGTACAAGAGGACTGACACTGTAACTTTCTATGACTTGAACCTGTCCTGTGAGTACAGTTTTAGATTCCGTTGCTTCACTTCAGGTTAACTGTATCCCATGGACCTTCTTATTGACGATGAAACACAGAAATTGCATCCGATTTTAATACAAAAGGCACAATGCCGACTTAAGTACAAGAGGACTGACACTCTAACTTTCTATGATTTGAACCACTCCTGTGAGTCCAGTTTTAGATTCTGATGCTTCAATTCAGGTTCACTGTATGCCTTGGAACTTCTTATTGACGATGAAACACAGAAATTGCATCCGAATTTAATACAAAAGGCACAATGCCGACTTAAGTACAAGATTACTGACACTCTACTTTTCGATGATTTGAACCTCTCCTGTGAGTCCAGTTTTAGATTCCGATGCTTCACTTCAGGTTTACTGTATCCTTGGACTTTCTTACTGACGATGAAACACAGAAATTGCATCCGAATTTAATACGAAAGACACAATGCCGACTTAAGTACAAGAGGACTGACACACTAACTTTCTATGATTTCAACCACTCCTGTGAGTCCAGTTTAAGATTCCGATGCCTCACTTCAGGTTTACTGTATCCCTTGGACCTTCTTATTGACGATGAAACACAGAAATTGCATCCGAATTTAATACAATAGGCACAATGCTGACGTAAGTACAAGAGGACTGAACCTCGATCTCTCTATGATTTGAACATCTCCTGTGAGTCCAGTTTTAGATTCCGATGCTTCACTTCAGGTTTACTGTATCCCTTGGATCTTCTTATTGACGATGGAACACAGAAATTGCATCCGAATTTAATACAAAAGGCACAATGCCGACTTAAGTACAAGAGGACTGACACTCTAACTCTCTACGATTTGAACCTCGCCTGTGAGTCCAGTATTAGATTCCGAAGCTTCACTTCAGGTTTACTGTATCCCTAGGACCTTCTTATTGACGATGAAACACAGAAATTGCATCCAAATTTAATTCAAAAGAGCACAATGCCGACTTAAGTACAAGAGGACTGACACTCTAAGTTTCGATGATTTGAACCTCTCCTGTGAGTCCTGTTTTAGATTCCGATGCTTCACTTCAGGTTTACTGTATACTTGGACCCACTTATTGACGATGAAACACAGAAATTGCATCCGAATTTTATACAAAAGGCACAATGCCGACTTAAGTACAAGAGGACTGACACTCTAACTTTCTATGATTTGAACCACTCCTATGGGTCCAGTTTAAGATTCCGATGCTTCAATTCAGGTTTACTGTATCCCTTGGACCTTCTTATTGACGGTGAAACACAGAAAATGCATCCGAATTTAATACAAAAGGCACAATGCCGACGTAAGTACAAGAGGACTGAACCTCTATCTCTCTGTGATTTGAACCTCTCCTGTGAGTCCAGTTTTAGATTCCGATGCTTCACTTCAGGTTTACTGTATCCCTTGGACCTTCTTATTGACGATGAAACACAGAAATTGCATCCGAATTTAATACAAAAGGCACAATGCCGACTTAAGTACAAGAGGAGTGACACTCTAAGTTTCGATGATTTGAACCTCTCCTGTGAGTCCAGTTTTAGATTCCGATGCTTCACTTCAGGTTTACTGTATCCATGGACCTTCTTATTGACGATGAAACACAGAAATTGCATGCGAATTTAATACAAAAGGCACAATGCCGACTTAAGTACAAGAGGACCGACACTCTAACTTTCTATGATTTGAACCACTCCTGTGAGTCAGGTTTAAGATTCCGATGCTTCATTTCAGGTTTACTGTATCCCTTGGACCTTCTTATTGACGATAAAGCACAGAAATTGCATCCGAATTTAATATAAAAGGCACAATGCTGACTTAAGTACAAGAGAACTGACACTGTAACTTTCTATGACTTGAACCTGTCCTGTGAGTACAGTTTTAGATTCCGTTGCTTCGCTTCAGGTTAACTGTATCCCATGGACCTTCTTATTGACGATGAAACACAGAAATTGCATCCGATTTTAATACAAAAGGCACAATGCCGACTTAAGTACAAGAGGACTGACACTCTAACTTTCTATGATTTGAACCACTCCTGTGAGTCCAGTTTTAGATTCTGATGCTTCAATTCAGGTTCACTGTATGCCTTGGACCTTCTTATTGACGATGAAACACAGAAATTGCATCCGAATTTAATACAAAAGGCACAATGCCGACTTAAGTACAACAGGACTGACACTCTAACTCTCTACGATTTGAACCTCTCCTGTGAGTCTAGTTTTAGATTCCGATGCTTCACTTCAGGTTTACTGTATCCCTTGGACCTTCTTATCGACGATGAAACACAGAAATTGCATCCGAATTTAATACAAAAGACACAATGCCGACTTAAGTACAAGAGGACTGACACTCTAACTTTCTATGATTTTAACCACTCATGTGAGTCCAGTTTAAGATTCCGATGTTTCACTTCAGTTTTACTGTATCACTTGGATCTTCTTATTGACGATGAAATACAGAAATTGCATTCGAATTTAATACAAAAGGCACAATGCCGACTTAAGTAAAAGAGGACTGACACTCTATCTCTCTATGATTTGAACCTCTCCTGTGACTCCAGTTTTAGATTCCGATGCTTCAATTCTGGTTTACTGTATCCCTTGGACCTTCGTATTGACGATGAAATACAGAAATTGCATCCGAATTTTTATACGAAGGGCACAATGCCGACTTAAGTACAAGAGGACTGACACTCTAAGTTTCGATGATTTGAACCTCTCCTGTGAGTCCTGTTTTAGATTCCGATGCTTCACTTCAGGTTTACTGTATCCTTGGACCTTCTTATTGACGATGAAACACAGAAATTCCATCCGAATTTAATACAAAAGTCACAATGCCGACTTAAGTACAAGAGGACTGACACTCAAACTTTCTATGATTTGAACCACTCGTGTGAGTCCAGTTTAAGATTCCGATCCTTCACTTCAGGTTTACTGTATCCCTTGGCCTTCTTATTGACGATGAAACACAGAAATTGCATCCGAATTGAATACAAAAGGCATAATGTTGACGTAAGTACAAGAGGACTGAACCTCGATCTCTCTATGATTTGAACATCTCCTGTGAGTCCAGTTTTTGATTCCGATGCTTCACTTCAGGTTTACTGTATCCCTTGGACATTCTTATTGACGATGAAACACAGAAATTGCATCCAAATTTAATACAAAAGGCACAATGCCGACTTAAGTACAAGAGGACTGACACACTAACTTTCGATGATTTGAACCTCTCCTGTGAGTGCAGTTTTAGATTCCGATGCTTCAATTCAGGTTTACTGTATCCCTTGGACCTTCTTATTGACGATGAAACACAGAAATTGCATGCGAATTCAATACAAAAGGCACAATGCCGACTTAAGTACAAGAGGACTGACACTCTACGTTTCGATGATTTGAACCTCTCCTGTGAGTCCAGTTTTAGATTCCGATGCTTCACTTCAGGTTTACTGTATCCTTGGACTTTCTTACTGACGATGAAACACAGAAATTGCATCCGAATTTAATACGAAAGGCACAATGCCGACT
The DNA here is from genome assembly GCF_023864345.2 of Schistocerca serialis cubense. NCBI lineage: Eukaryota > Metazoa > Arthropoda > Insecta > Orthoptera > Acrididae > Schistocerca > Schistocerca serialis. Next base: position 89,475,332 of record NC_064645.1, read on the forward strand.
TAAGTACAAGAGGACTGACACACTAACTTTCTATGATTTCAACCACTCCTGTGAGTCCAGTTTAAGATTCCGATGCCTCACTTCAGGTTTACGGTATCCCTTGGACCTTCTTATTGACGATGGAACACAGAAATTGCATCCGAATTTAATACAACAGGCACAATGCCGACTTAAGTACAAGAGGACTGACACTCTAACTCTCTACGATTTGAACCTCTCCTGTGAGTCCAGTTTCAGATTCCGATGCTTCACATCAGGTTTACTGTATCTCTTGGACGTTCTTATCGGTGATGAAACACAGAAATTACATCCGAAATCAATACAAAAGGCACAATATCGACTAAAGTACTAGAGGACTGACACTCTAACTCTCTATGATTTGAACCTCTCCTGTGAGTCCAGTATTAGATTCCGAAGCTTCACTTCAGGTTTACTGTATCCCTAGGACCTTCTTATTGACGACGAAACACAGAAATTGCATCCAAATTTAATACAAAAGGCACAATGCCGACTTAAGTACAAGAGGACTGACACTCTAACTTTCGATGATTTGAACCTCTCCTGTGAGTGCAGTTTTAGATTCCGATGCTTCAATTCAGGTTTACTGTATCCCTTGGACCTTCTTATTGACGATGAAACACAGAAACTGCATGCGAATTTAATACAAAAGGCACAATCCCGATATAAGTACAAGAAGACTGACACTCTAAGTTTCGATGATTTGAACCTCTCCTGTGAGTCCTGTTTTAGATTCCGATGCTTCACTTCAGGTTTACTGTATCCTTGGACCTTCTTATTGACGATGAAACACAGAAATTGCATCCGAATTTAATACAAAAGGCACAATGCCGACTTAAGTACAAGAGGACTGACACTCTAACTTTCTATGATTTGAACCACTCCTATGAGTCCAGTTTAAGATTCCGATGCTTCACTTCAGGTTTACTGTATCCCTTTGACCTTCTTATTGACGATGAAACACAGAAATTGCATCCGAATTTAATACAAAAGGCACAATGCCGACGTAAGTACAAGAGGACTGAACCTCTATCTCTCTGTGATTTGAACCTCTCCTGTGAGTCCAGTTTTAGATTCCGATGCTTCACTTCAGGTTTACTGTATCCCTTGGATCTTCTTATTGACGATGGAACACAGAAATTGCATCCGAATTTAATACAAAAGGCACAATGCCGACTTAAGTACAAGAGGACTGACACTCTAACTCTCTACGATTTGAACCTCTCCTGTGAGTCCAGTTTCAGATTCCGATGCTTCACATCTGGTTTACTGTATCTCTTGGACGTTCTTATCGATGATGAAACACAGAAATTACATCCGAATTCAATACAAAAGGCACAATACCGACTAAAGTACAAGAGGACTGACACTCTAACTCTCTATGATTTGAACCTCTCCTGTGAGTCCAGTATTAGATTCCGAAGCTTCACTTCAGGTTTACTGTATCCCTAGGATCTTCTTATTGACGATGAAACACAGAAATTGCATCCAAATTTAATACAAAATGCACAATGCCGACTTAAGTACAAGAGGACTGACACTCTAACTTTCTATGATTTTAACAACTGATGTGAGTCCAGTTTAAGATTCCGATGTTTCACTTCAGTTTTACTGTATCCCTTGGATCTTCTTATTGACGATGAAACACAGATATTGCATCCGAATTTAATACAAAAGGCATAATGCCGACTTAAGTACAAGAGGACTGACACTCTCACTCTCTATGATTTGAACCTCTCCTGTGAGCCCAGTTTTAGATTCCGATGTTTCACTTCAGGTTTTCTGTATCCCTTGGACCTTCTTATTGACGATGAAACACAGAAATTGCATCCGAAATTAATACAAAAGGCACAATGCCGACTTAAGTACAAGAGGACTGACACTCTAACTCTCTACGATTTGAACCTCTCCTTTGAGTCCAGTTTCAGATTCCGATGCTTCACTTCAGGTTTACTGTATCCCTAGGATCTTCTTATTGACGATGAAACACAGAAATTGCATCCGAATTTAATACAAAAGTCACAATGCCGACTTACGTACAAGAGGACTGACACTCTAACTTTCTATGATTTGAACCACTCGTGTGAGTCCAGTTTAAGATTCCGATGCTTCACTTCAGGTTTACTGTATCCCTTGGCCTTCCTATTGACGATGAAACACAGAAATTGCATTCGAATTTAATACAAAAGGCACAATGTTGACTTAAGTACAAGAGGACTGAACCTCGATCTCTCTATGATTTGAACATCTCCTGTGAGTCCAGTTTTAGATTCCGATGCTTCACTTCAGGTTTACTGCATCCCTTGGACATTCTTATTGACGATGAAACACAGAAATTGCATCCAAATTTAATACAAAAGGCACAATGCCGACTTAAGTACAAGAGGACTGACACTCTAACTTTCGATGATTTGAACCTCTCCTGTGAGTGCAGTTTTAGATTCCGATGCTTCAATTCAGGTTTACTGTATCCCTTGGACCTTCTTATTGACGATGAACCACAGAAATTGCATGCGAATACAATACAAAAGGCACAATGCCGACTTAAGTACAAGAGGACTGACACTCTAAGTTTCGATGATTTGAACCTCTCCTGTGAGTCCAGTTTTAGATTCCGATGCTTCACTTCAGGTTTACTGTAACCTTGGACTTTCTTACTGACGATGAAACACAGAAATTGCATCCGAATTTAATACAAAAGGCACAATGCCAACTTAAGTACAAGAGGACTGACACTCTAACTTTCTATGATTTCAACCACTCCTGTGAGTCCAGTTTAAGATTCCGATGCCTTACTTCAGGTTTACTGTACCCCTTGGACATTCTTATTGACGATGAAACACAGATATTGCATCCGCATTTAATACAAAAGGCACAATGCTGACCTAAGTACAAGAGGACTGAACCTCGATCTCTCTATGATTTGAACATCTCCTGTGAGTCCAGTTTTAGATTCCGATGCTTCACTTCAGGTTTACGGTATCCCTTGGACCTTCTTATTGACGATGGAACACAGAAATTGCATCCGAATTTAATACAAAAGGCACAATGCCGACTTAAGTACAAGAGGACTGACACTCTAACTCTCTACTATTTGAACCTCTCCTGTGAGTCCAGTTTCAGATTCCGATGCTTCACATCAGGTTTACTGTATCTCTTGGACGTTCTTATCGATGATGAAACACAGAAATTACATCCGAAATCAATACAAAAGGCACAATACCGACTAAAGTACAAGAGGACTGACACTCTAACTCTCTATGATTTGAACCTCTCCTGTGAGTCCAGTATTAGATTCTGAAGCTTCACTTCAGGTTTACTGTATCCCTAGGACCTTCTTATTGACGATGAAACACAGAAACTGCATGCGAATTTAATACAAAAGGCACAATGCCGACTTAAGTACAAGAGGACTGACACTCTAACTTTCTATGATTTTAACAACTCATGTGAGTCCAGTTTAAGATTCCGATGTTTCACTTCAGTTTTACTGTATCCCTTGGATCTTCTTATTGACGATGAAATACAGAAATTGCATTCGAATTTAATACAAAAGGCACAATGCCGACTTCAGTACAAGAGGACTGACACTCTATCTCTGTATGATTTGAACCTCTCCTGTGAGTCCAGTTTAAGATTCCGATGCTTCACTTCAGGTTTCCTGCATCCCTTGGACCTTCTTATTGACGATGAAACACAGATATTGCATCCGAATTTAATACAAAAGGCACAATGCCGACTTAAGTACAAGAGGACTGACACTCTCACTCTCTATGATTTGAACCTCTCCTGTGAGCCCAGTTTTAGATTCCGATGTTTCACTTCAGGTTTTCTGTATCCCTTGGACCTTCTTATTGACGATGAAACACAGAAATTGCATCCGAAATTAATACAAAAGGCACAATGCCGACTTAAGTACAAGAGGACTGACACTCTAACTTTCGATGATTTGAACCTCTCCTGGGAGTCCAGTTTTCGATTCCGATGCTTCACCTTAGGTTAACTGTATGCTTGGACCTTCTTATTGACGATGAAACACAGAAATTGCATCCGAATTTAATACAAAAGTCACAATGCCGACTTACGTACAAGAGGACTGACACTTTAACTTTCTATGATTTGAACCACTCGTGTGAGTCCAGTTTAAGATTCCGATGCTTCACTTCAGGTTTACTGTATCCCTTGGCCTTCCTATTGACGATGAAACACAGAAATTGCATTCGAATTTAATACAAAAGGCACAGTGTTGACGTAAGTACAAGAGGACTGAACCTCGATCTCTCTATGATTTGAACATCTCCTGTGAGTCCAGTTTTAGATTCCGATGCTTCACTTCAGGTTTACTGTATCCCTTGGACATTCCTATTGACGATGAAACACAGAAATTGCATCCAAATTTAATACAAAAGGGACAATGCCGACTTAAGTACAAGAGGACTGACACTCTAACTTTCGATGATTTGAACCTCTCCTGTGAGTGCAGTTTTAGATTCCGATGCTTCAATTCAGGTTTACTGTATCCCTTGGACCTTCTTATTGACGATGAACCACAGAAATTGCATGCGAATTCAATACAAAAGGCACAATGCCGACTTACGTACAAGAGGACTGACACTCTAAGTTTCAATGATTTGAACCTCTCCTGTGAGTCCAGTTTTAGATTCCGATGCTTCACTTCAGGTTTACTGTAACCTTGGACTTTCTTACTGACGATGAAACACAGAAATTGCATCCGAATTTAATACAAAAGGCACAATGCCGACTTAAGTACAAGAGGACTGACACTCTAACTTTCTATGATTTCAACCACTCCTGTGAGTCCAGTTTAAGATTCCGATGCCTCACTTCAGGTTTACTGTATCCCTTGGACATTCTTATTGACGATGAAACACAGAAATTGCATCCGAATTTAATACAAAAGGCACAATGCTGACCTAAGTACAAGAGGACTGGACCTCGATCTCTCTATGATTTGAACATCTCCTGTGAGTCCAGTTTTAGATTCCGATGCTTCACTTCAGGTTTACGGTATCCCTTGGACCTTCTTATTGACGATGGAACACAGAAATTGCATCCGAATTTAATACAAAAGGCACAATGCCGACTTAAGTACAAGAGGACTGACACTCTAACTCTCTACGATTTGAACCTCTCCTGTGAGTCCAGTTTCAGATTCCGATGCTTCACATCAGGTTTACTGTATCTCTTGGACGTTCTTATCGATGATGAAACACAGAAATTACATCCGAAATCAATACAAAAGGCACAATACCGACTAAAGTACAAGAGGACTGACACTCTAACTCTCTATGATTTGAACCTCTCCTGTGAGTCCAGTATTAGATTCCGAAGCTTCACTTCAGTTTTACTGTATCCCTTGGACCTTCTTATTGACGATGAAACACAGAAACTGCATGCGAATTTAATACAAAAGGCACAATCCCGACTTAAATACAAGAGGACTGACACTCTAAGTTTCGATGATTTGAACCTCTCCTGTGAGTCCTGTTTTAGATTCCGATGCTTCACTTCAGGTTTACTGTATCCTTGGACCTTCTTATTGACGATGAAACACAGAAATTGCATCCGAATTTAATACAAAAGGCACAATGCCGACGTAAGTACAAGTGGACTGAACCTCTATCTCTCTGTGATTTGAACCTCTCCTGTGAGTCCAGTTTTAGATTCCGATGCTTCACTTCAGGTTTACTGTATCCCTTGGACCTTCTTATTGACGATGAAACACAGAAATTGCATCCGAATTTAATACAAAAGGCACAATGCCAACTTACGTACAAGAGGACTGACACTCTAAGTTTCGATGATTTGAACCTCTCCTGTGAGTCCAGTTTTAGATTCCGATGCTTCACTTCAGGTTTACTGTATCCTTGGACCTTCTTATTGACGATGAAACACAGAAATTGCATCCGAATTTAATGCAAAAGGCACAATGCCGATTTAAGTACAAGAGGACTGACACTCTAACTTTCTATGATTTTAACAACTCATGTGAGTCCAGTTTAAGATTCCGATGTTTCACTTCAGTTTTACTGTATCCCTTGGATCTTCTTATTGACGATGAAATACAGAAATTGCATTCGAATTTAATACAAAAGGCACAATGCCGACTTCAGTACAAGAGGACTGACACTCTATCTCTGTATGATTTGAACCTCTCCTGTGAGTCCAGTTTAAGATTCCGATGCTTCACTTCAGGTTTCCTGCATCCCTTGGACCTTCTTATTGACGATGAAACACAGATATTGCATCCGAATTTAATACAAAAGGCACAATGCCGACTTAAGTACAAGAGGACTGACACTCTCAATCTCTATGATTTGAACCTCTCCTGTGAGCCCAGTTTTAGATTCCGATGTTTCACTTCAGGTTTTCTGTATTCCTTGGACCTTCTTATTGACGATGAAACACAGAAATTGCATCCGAAATTAATACAAAAGGCACAATGCCGACTTAAGTACAAGAGGACTGACACTCTAACTTTCGATGATTTGAACCTCTCCTGTGAGTCCAGTTTTCGATTCCGATGCTTCACCTTAGGTTAACTGTATCCTTGGACCTTCTTATTGACGATGAAACACAGAAATTGCATCCGAATTTGATACAAAAGTCACAATGCCGACTTACGTACAAGAGGACTGACACTTTAACTTTCTATGATTTGAACCACTCGTGTGAGTCCAGTTTAAGATTCCGAAGCTTCACTTCAGGTTTACTGTATCCCTTGGCCTTCCTATTGACGATGAAACACAGAAATTGCATTCGAATTTAATACAAAAGGCACAATGTTGACGTAAGTACAAGAGGACTGAACCTCGATCTCTCTATGATTTGAACGTCTCCTGTGAGTCCAGTTTTAGATTCCGATGCTTCACTTCAGGTTTACTGTGTCCCTTGGACATCCTTATTGACGATGAAACACAGAAATTGCATCCAAATTTAATACAAAAGGCACAATGCCGACTTAAGTACAAGAGGACTGACACTATAACTTTCGATGATTTGAACCTCTCCTGTGAGTGCAGTTTTAGATTCCGATGCTTCAATTCAGGTTTACTGTATCCCTTGGACCTTCTTATTGACGATGAACCACAGAAATTGCATGCGAATTCAATACAAAAGGCACAATGCCGACTTAAGTACAAGAGGACTGACACTCTAAGTTTCGATGATTTGAACCTCTCCTGTGAGTCCAGTTTTAGATTCCGATGCTTCACTTCAGGTTTACTGTAACCTTGGACTTTCTTACTGACGATGAAACACAGAAATTGCATCCGAATTTAATACAAAAGGCACAATGCCGACTTAAGTACAAGAGGACTGACACTCTAACTTTCTATGATTTCAACCACTCCTGTGAGTCCAGTTTAAGATTCCGATGCCTCACTTCAGGTTTACTGTATCCCTTGGACATTCTTATTGACGATGAAACACAGAAATTGCATCCGAATTTAATACAAAAGGCACAATGCTGACCTAAGTACAAGAGGACTGAACCTCGATCTCTCTATGATTTGAACATCTCCTGTGAGTCCAGTTTTAGATTCCGATGCTACACTTCAGGTTTACGGTATCCCTTGGACCTTCTTATTGACGATGGAACACAGAAATTGCATCCGAATTTAATACAAAAGGCACAATGCCGACTTAAGTACAAGAGGACTGACACTCTAACTCTCTACGATTTGAACCTCTCCTGTGAGTCCAGTTTCATATTCCGATGCTTCACATCAGGTTTACTGTATCTCTTGGACGTTCTTATCGATGATGAAACACAGAAATTACATCCGAAATCAATACAAAAGGCACAATACCGACTAAAGTACAAGAGGACTGACACTCTAAGTTTCGATGATTTGAACCTCTCCTGTGAGTCCTGTTTTAGATTCCGATGCTTCACTTCAGGTTTACTGTTTCCTTGGACCTTCTTATTGACGATGAAACACAGAAATTGCATCCGAATTTAATACAAAAGGCACAATGCCGACGTAAGTACAAGAGGACTGAACCTCTATCTCTCTGTGATTTGAACCTCTCCTGTGAGTCCAGTTTTAGATTCCGATGCTTCACTTCAGGTTTTCTGTATCCCTTGGACCTTCTTATAGACGATGAAACACAGAAATTGCATCCGAATTTAATACAAAAGGCACAATGCCGACTTAAGTACAAGAGGACTGACACTCTAACTTTCGATGATTTAAACCTCTCCTGTGAGTCCAGTTTTAGATTCCGATGCTTCAATTCAGGTTTACTGTATCCCTTGGACCTTCTTATTGACGATGAAATACAGAAATTGCATCCGAATTTAATACAAAAGGCACAATGCCGACTTATGTACAAGAGGAGTGACACTCTAAGTTTCGATGATTTGAGCCTCTCCTGTAAGTCCAGTTTTCGATTCCGATACTGCACTTTAGGTTTACTGTGTCCTTGGACCCTCTTAGTGACGATGAAACACAGAAATTGCATCCGATTTTAATACAAAAGGCACAATGCCAACTTCAGTACAAGAGGACTGACACTCTAACTTTCTATGATATGAACCACTCCTGTGAGTCCAGTTTGAGATTCCGCTACTTCACTTCAGGTTTGCTGTATCCATTGGACCTTCTTATTGACGATGAAACACAGAAATTGCATCCAAATTTAATACAAAAGTCACAATGCCGACCTAAGTACAAGAGGACAGACACTCTAACTTTCTATTATTTAAACCACTCCTGTGAGTCCAGTTTTAGATTCTGATGCTTCAATTCAGGTTCACTGTATGCCTTGGACCTTCTTATTGACGATGAAACACAGAAATTGCATCCGAATTTAATACAAAAGGCACAATGCCGACTTAAGTACAAGAGGACTGACACTCTAACTCTCTACGATTTGAACCTCTCCTGTGAGTCCAGTATTAGATTCCGAAGCTTCACTTCAGGTTTACTGTATCCCTAGGACCTTCTTATTGACGATGAAACACAGAAATTGCATCCAAACTTAATACAAAAGGCACAATGCCGACTTAAGTACAAAAGGGACTGACACTCTAACTTTCGATGATTTGAACCTCTCCTGTGAGGGCAGTTTTAGATTCCGATGCTTCAATTCAGGTTTACTGTATCCTTGGACCTTCTTATTGACGATGAAACACAGAAATTGCATCCGAATTTAATACAAAAGGCACAATGCCGACATAAGTACAAGAGGACTGAACCTCTATCTCTCTGTGATTTGAACCTCTCCTGTGAGTCCAGTTTTAGATCCCGATGCTTCACTTCAGGTTTACTGTATCCCTTGGACCTTCTTATTGACGATGAAACACAGAAATTGCATCCGAATTTAATACAGAAGGCACAATGCCAACTTACGTACAAGAGGACTGCCAATCTAAGTTTCGATGATTTGAACCTCTCCTGTGAGTCCAGTTTTAGATTCCGATGCTTTACTTCAGGTTTACTGTATCCTTGGACCTTCTTATTGACGATGAAACACAGAAATTGCATCCGAATTTAATGCAAAAGGCACAATGCCGATTTAAGTACAAGAGGACTGACACTCTAACTATCGAAGACTTGAACTTCTCCTGTGAGTCCAGTTTTAGATTTCGATGCTTCAATTCAGGTTTACTGTATCCCTTGGACCTTCTTATTGACGATGAAACACAGAAATTGCATCCGTAATTAATGCAAAAGGCACAATGCCGACTTCAGTACAAGTGGACTGACACTCTAAGTTTCTATGATTTGAGCCTCTCCTGTGAGTCTAGTTTTAGATTCCGATGCTTCACTTCAGGTTTACTGTATCCCTTGGACCTTCTTATCGACGATGAAACACAGAAATTGCATCCGAATTTAATACAAAAGGCACAATGCCGACTTAAGTACAAGAGGACTAACACTCTAACTTTCTATGATTTTAACCACTCATGTGAGTCCAGTTTAAGATTCCAATGCTTCACTTCAGGTTTCCTGTATCCCTTGGACCTTCTTATTGACGATGAAACACAGAAATTGGATCTGAATTTAATACAAAAGGCACAATGCCGACTTAAGTACAAGAGGACAGGCACTCTGACTCTCTATGATTAGAACCTCTCCTGTGAGCCCAGTTTTAGATTCCGATGTTTCACTTCAGGTTTTCTGTATCCCTTGGACCTTCTTATTGACGATGAAACACAGAAATTGCATCCGAATTTAATACAAATGGCACAATGCCGACTTAAGTACAAGAGGAGTGACTCTCTAAGTTTCGATGATTTGAACCTCTCCTGTGAGTCCAGTTTTCGATTCCGATGCTTCACTTTAGGTTTACTGTATCCTTGGACCTTCTTATTGACGATGAAACACAGAAATTGCATCCGAATTTAATACAAAAGGCACAATGCCGACTTAAGTACAAGAGGACTGACACTCTAACTTTCTATGATTTGAACCACTCGTGTGAGTCCACTTTAAGATTCCGATGCTTCACTTCAGGTTTACTGTATCCCTTGGACCTTCTTATTGACGATGAAACACAGAAATTGCATCCGAACTTAATACAAAAGGCACAATGCTGACTTAAGTACAAGAGGACTGACACTGTAACTTTCTATGACTTGAACCTCTTCTGTGAGTCCAGTTTTAGATTCCGATGCTTCACTTCAGGTTAACTGTATCCCTTGGACCTTCTTATTGACGATGAACCAAAGAAATTGCATCCGATTTTAATACAAAAGGCACAATGCCGACTTAAGTACAAGAGGACTGACACTCTAACTTTCTATGATTTGAACCACTCCTGTGAGTCCAGTTTGAGATTCCGATACTTCACTTCAGGTTTGCTGTATCCCTTGGATATTCTTATTGACGATGAATCACAGAAATTGCATCCAAATTTAATACAAAAGGCACAATGCCGACTTAAGTACAAGAGGACTGACACTCTAACTCTCTACGATTTGAACCTCTCCTCTGAGTCCTGTTTCAGATTCCGATGCTTCACATCAGATTTACTGTATCCCTTGGACCTTCTTATTGACGATGAAACACAGATATTGCATCCAAATTTAATACAAAAGGCACAATGCCGACTTAAGTACAAGTGGACTGACACTCTAACTTTCGATGATTTGAACCTCTCCTGTGAGTGCAGTTTTAGATTCCGATGCTTCACTTCAGGTTTACTGTATCCCTTGGACCTTCTTATTGACGATGAAACACAGAAATTGCATCCGAATTTAATACAAAAGGCACAATGCCAACTTAAGTACAGGAGGACTGACACTCTAACTTTCTGTGATTTCAACCACTCCTGTGAGTCCAGTTTAAGATTCCGATGCCTCACTTCAAATTTACTGTATCCCTTGGACCTTCTTATTGACGATGAAATACAGAAAATGCATCCAAATTTAATACAAAAGGCACAATGCCGACTTAAGTACAAGAGGACTGACACTCTAACTTTCTATGATTTGAACCACTCCTGTGAGTCCAGTTTTAGATTCTGATGCTTCAATTCAGGTTCACTGTATGCCTTGGACCTTCTTATTGACGATGAAACACAGAAATTGCATCCGAATTTAATACAAAAGGCACAATGCCGACTTAAGTACAAGAGGACTGACACTCTAACTCTCTACGATTTGAACCTCTCCTGTGAGTCCAGTTTCAGATTCCGATGCTTCACATCAGGTTTACTGTATCTCTTGGACGTTCTTATTGACGATGAAACACAGAAATTGCATCCAAATTTAATACAAAAGGCACAATGCCGACTTAAGTACAAGAGGACTGACACTCTAACTTTCGATGATTTGAACCTCTCCTGTGAGTGCAGTTTTAGATTCCGATGCTTCAATTCAGGTTTACTGTATCCCTTGGACCTTCTTATTGACGATGAAACACAGGAATTGCCTGCGAATTTAATACAAAAGGCACAATCCCGACTTAAGTACAAGAGGACTGACACTCTAACTTTCTGTGATTTCAACCACTCCTGTGAGTCCAGTTTAAGATTCCGATGCCTCACTTCAAATTTACTGTATCCCTTGGACCTTCTTATTGACGATGAAACACAGAAAATGCATCCAAATTTAATACAAAAGGCACAATGCCGACTTAAGTACAAGAGGACTGACACTCTAACTTTCTATGATTTGAACCACTCCTGTGAGTCCAGTTTTAGATTCTGATGCTTCAATTCAGGTTCACTGTATGCCTTGGACCTTCTTATTGACGATGAAACACAGAAATTGCATCCGAATTTAATACAAAAGGCACAATGCCGACTTAAGTACAAGAGGACTGACACTCTAACTCTCTACGATTTGAACCTCTCCTGTGAGTCCAGTTTCAGATTCCGATGCTTCACATCAGGTTTACTGTATCTCTTGGACGTTCTTATCGATGATGAAACACAGAAATTACATCCGAATTCAATACAAAAGGCACAATACCGACTAAAGTACAAGAGGACTGACACTCTAACTCTCTATGATTTGAACCTCTCCTGTGAGTCCAGTATTAGATTCCGAAGCTTCACTTCAGGTTTACTGTATCCCTAGGACCTTCTTATTGACGATGAAACACAGAAATTGCATCCAAATTTAATACAAAAGGCACAATGCCGACTTAAGTACAAGAGGACTGACACTCTAACTTTCGATGATTTGAACCTCTCCTGTGAGTGCAGTTTTAGATTCCGATGCTTCAATTCAGGTTTACTGTATCCCTTGGACCTTCTTATTGACGATGAAACAGAGGAATTGCCTGCGAATTTAATACAAAAGGCACAATCCCGACTTAAGTACAAGAGGACTGACACTCTAAGATTCGATGATTTGAACCTCTCCTGTGAGTCCTGTTTTAGATTCCGATGCTTCACTTCAGGTTTACTGTATCCTTGGACCTTCTTATTGACGATGAGACACAGAAATTGCATCCGAATTTAATACAAAAGGCACAATGCCGACTTAAGTACAAGAGGACTGACACTCTAACTTTCTATGATTTGAACCACTCCTATGAGTCCAGTTTAAGATTCTGATGCTTCACTTCAGGTTTACTGTATCCCTTGGACCTTCTTATTGACGATGAAACACAGAAATTGCATCCGAATTTAATACAAAAGGCACAATGCCGGCGTAAGTACAAGAGGTCTGAACCTCTATCTCTCTGTGATTTGAACCTCTCCTGTGAGTCCAGTTTTAGATTCCGATGCTTCACTTCAGATTTACTGTATCCCTTGGACCTTCTTATTGACGATGAAACACAGAAATTGCACCCGAATTAATACAAAAGGCACAATGCCGACGTAAGTACAAGAGGACTGAACCTCTATCTCTCTATGATTTGAAACTCTCCTGTGAGTCCAGTTTTAGATTCCAATGCTTCACTTCAGGTTTACTGTATCCCTTGGACCTTCTTATTGACGATGAAACACAGAAATTGCATCCGTAATTAATGCAAAAGGCACAATACCGACTTCAGTACAAGTGGACTGACACTCTAAGTTTCTATGATTTGAGCCTCTCCTGTGAGTCTAGTTTTAGATTCCGATGCCTCACTTCAGGTTTACTGTATCCCTTGGACCTTCTTATCGACGATGAAACACAGAAATTGCATCCGAATTTAATACAAAAGGCACAATGCCGACTTAAGTACAAGAGGACTAACACTCTAACTTTCTATGATTTTAACCACTCATGTGAGTCCAGTTTAAGATTCCAATGCTTAACTTCAGGTTTCCTGTATCCCTTGGACCTTCATATTGACGATGAAACACAGAAATTGCATCTGAATTTAATACAAAAGGCACAATGCCGACTTAAGTACAAGAGGACTGACACTCTCACTCTCTATGATTTGAACCTCTCCTGTGAGCCCAGTTTTAGATTCCGATGTTTCACTTCAGGTTTTCTGTATCCCTTGGACCTTCTTATTGACGATGAAACACAGAAATTGCATCCGAATTTCATACAAAAGGCACAATGCCGACTTAAGTACAAGAGGACTGACACTCTAACTTTCGATGATTTGAACCTCTCCTGTGAGTCCAGTTTTAGATTCCGATGCTTCAATTCAGGTTTACTGTATCCCTTGGACCTTCTTATTGACGATGAAACACAGAAATTGCATCCGAATTTAATACAAAAGGCACAATGCCAACTTAAGTACAGGAGGACTGACACTCTAACTTTCTATGATTTCAACCACTCCTGTGAGTCCAGTTTAAGATTCCGATGCCTCACTTCAAATTTACTGTATCCCTTGGACCTTCTTATTGACGATGAAACACAGAAATTGCATCCGAATTTAATACAAAAGGCACAATGCTGACATAAGTACAAGAGGACTGAACCTCGATCTCTCTATGATTTGAACATCTCCTGTGAGTCCAGTTTTAGATTCCGATGCTTCACTTCAGGATTACTGTGTCCCTTGGACCTTCTTATTGACGATGGAACACAGAAATTGCATCCTAATTTAATACAAAAGGCACAATGCCGACTTAAGTACAAGAGGACTGACACTCTAACTCTCTACGATTTGAACCTCTCCTGTGAGTCCAGTTTCAGATTCCGATGCTTCACATCAGGTTTACTGTATCTCTTGGACGTTCTTATCGATGATGAAACACAGAAATTACATCCGAATTCAATACAAAAGGCACAATACCGACTAAAGTACAAGAGGACTGACACTCTAACTCTCTATGATTTGAACCTCTCCTGTGAGTCCAGTATTAGATTCCGAAGCTTCACTTCAGGTTTACTGTATCCCTAGGACCTTCTTATTGACGATGAAACACAGAAATTGCATCCAAATTTAATACAAAAGGCACAATGCCGACTTAAGTACAAGAGGACTGACACTCTAACTTTCGATGATTTGAACCTCTCCTGTGAGTGCAGTTTTAGATTCCGATGCTTCAATTCAGGTTTACTGTATCCCTTGGACCTTCTTATTGACGATGAAACACAGAAATTGCCTGCAAATTTAATACAAAAGGCACAATCCCGACTTAAGTACAAGAGGACTGACACTCTAAGATTCGATGATTTGAACCTCTCCTGTGAGTCCTGTTTTAGATTCCGATGCTTCACTTCAGGTTTACTGTATCCTTGGACCTTCTTATTGACGATGAGACACAGAAATTGCATCCGAATTTAATACAAAAGGCACAATGCCGACTTAAGTACAAGAGGACTGACACTCTAACTTTCTATGATTTGAACCACTCCTATGAGTCCAGTTTAAGATTCCGATGCTTCACTTCAGGTTTACTGTATCCCTTGGACCTTCTTATTGACGATGAAACACAGAAATTGCATCCGAATTTAATACAAAAGGCACAATGCCGGCGTAAGTACAAGAGGTCTGAACCTCTATCTCTCTGTGATTTGAACCTCTCCTGTGAGTCCAGTTTTAGATTCCGATGCTTCACTTCAGATTTACTGTATCCCTTGGACCTTCTTATTGACGATGAAACACAGAAATTGCACCCGAATTTAATACAAAAGGCACAATGCCGACGTAAGTACAAGAGGACTGAACCTCTATCTCCCTATGATTTGAAACTCTCCTGTGAGTCCAGTTTTAGATTCCGATGCTTCACTTCAGGTTTACTATATCCCTTGGACCTTCTTATTGACGATGAAACACAGAAATTGCATCCGTAATTAATGCAAAAGGCACAATACCGACTTCAGTACAAGTGGACTGACACTCTAAGTTTCTATGATTTGAGCCTCTCCTGTGAGTCTAGTTTTAGATTCCGATGCCTCACTTCAGGTTTACTGTATCCCTTGGACCTTCTTATCGACGATGAAACACAGAAATTGCATCCGAATTTAATACAAAAGGCACAATGCCGACTTAAGTACAAGAGGACTGACACTCTAACTTTCGATAATTTGAACCTCTCCTGTGAGTCCAGTTTGAGATTCCGATACTTCACTTCAGGTTTGCTGTATCCCTTGGACCTACTTATTATCGATGAAACACAGAAATTGCATCCAAATTTAATACAAAAGGCACAATGCCGACATAAGTACAAGAGGACAGACACTCTAACTTTCTATTATTTAAACCACTCCTGTGAGTCCAGTTTTAGATTCTGATGCTTCAATTCAGGTTCACTGTATGCCTTGGACCTTCTTATTGACGATGAAACACAGAAATTGCATCCGAATTTAATACAAAAGGCACAATGCCGACTTAAGTACAAGAGGACTGAACCTCTATCTCTCTGTGATTTGAACCTCTCCTGTGAGTCCAGTTTTAGATTCCGATGCTTCACTTCAGGTTTACTATATCCCTTGGACCTTCTTATTGACGATGAAACACAGAAAATGCATCCGAATTTAATACAAAAGGCACAATGCCGACTTAAGTACAAGAGGACTGACACTCTAAGTTTCGATGATTTGAACCTCTCCTGTGAGTCCAGTTTTAGATTCCGATGCTTCACTTCAGGTTTACTGTATCCTTGGACCTTCTTATTGACGATGAAACACAGAAATTGCATCCGAATTTAATACAAAAGGCACAATGCCGACTTAAGTACAAGAGGACTGACACTCTAACTGTCTATGATTTGAACCACTCCTGTGAGTCCAGTTTAAGATTCCGATGCTTCACTTCAGGTTTACTGTATCCTTTGGACCTTCTTGTTGACGATGAAACACAGAAATTGCATCCGAATTTAATACAAAAGGCACAATGCCGACTTAAGTACAAGAGGACTGACACTCTAACTTTCAATGATTTGAACTTCTCCTGTGAGTCCAGTTAAAGATTCCGATGCTTCACTTCAGGTTTCCTGTATCCCTTGGACCTTCTTATTGACGATGAAACAAAGAAATTGCATCCGAATTTAATACAAAAGGCACAATGCCGACTTAAGTACAAGAGGACTGACACTCTAACTCTCTACGATTTGAACCTCTCCTCTGAGTCCTGTTTCAGATTCCGATGCTTCACATCAGGTTTACTGTATCTCTTGGACGTTCTTATCGATGATGAAACACAGAAATTACATCCGAATTCAATACAAAAGGCACAATACCGACTAAAGTACAAGAGGACTGACACTCTAACTCTCTATGATTTGAACCTCTCCTGTGAGTCCAGTATTAGATTCCGAAGCTTCACTTCAGGTTTACTGTATCCCTTGGACCTTCTTATTGACGATGAAACACAGATATTGCATCCAAATTTAATACAAAAGGCACAATGCCGACTTAAGTACAAGTGGACTGACACTCTAACTTTCGATGATTTGAACCTCTCCTGTGAGTGCAGTTTTAGATTCCGATGCTTGAATTCAGGTTTACTGTATCCCTTGGACCTTCTTATTGACGATGAAACACAGAAGTTGCATCCGAATTTAATACAAAAGGCACAATGCCAACTTAAGTACAGGAGGACTGACACTCTAACTTTCTATGATTTCAACCACTCCTGTGAGTCCAGTTTAAGATTCCGATGCCTCACTTCAAATTTACTGTATCCCTTGGACCTTCTTATTGACGATGAATCACAGAAATTGCATCCGAATTTAATACAAAAGGCACAATGCTGACATAAGTACAAGAGGACTTAACCTCGATCTCTCTATGATTTGAACATCTCCTGTGAGTCCAGTTTTAGATTCCGATGCTTCACTTCAGGATTACTGTATCCCTTGGACCTTCTTATTGACGATGGAACACAGAAATTGCATCCGAATTTAATACAAAAGGCACAATGCCGACTTAAGTACAAGAGGACTGACACTCTAACTCTCTACGATTTGAACCTCTCCTGTGAGTCCAGTTTCAGATTCCGATGCTTCACATCAGGTTTACTGTATCTCTTGGACGTTCTTATCGATGATGAAACACAGAAATTACATCCGAATTCAATACAAAAGGCACAATACCAACTAAAGTACAAGAGGACTGACACTCTAACTCTCTATGATTTGAACCTCTCCTGTGAGTCCAGTATTAGATTCCGAAGCTTCACTTCAGGTTTACTGTATCCCTAGGACCTTCTTATTGACAATGAAACACAGAAATTGCATCCAAATTTAATACAAAAGGCACAATGCCGACTTAAGTACAAGAGGACTGACACTCTAACTTTCGATGATTTGAACCTCTCCTGTGAGTGCAGTTTTAGATTCCGATGCTTCAATTCAGGTTTACTGTATCCCTTGGACCTTCTTATTGACGATGAAACACAGAAATTGCCTGCGAATTTAATACAAAAGGCACAATCCCGACTTAAGTACAAGAGGACTGACACTCTAAGATTCGATGATTTGAACCTCTCCTGTGAGTCCTGTTTTAGATTCCGATGCTTCACTTCAGGTTTACTGTATCCTTGGACCTTCCTATTGACGATGAGACACAGAAATTGCATCCGAATTTAATACAAAAGGCACAATGCCGGCGTAAGTACAAGAGGTCTGAACCTCTATCTCTCTGTGATTTGAACCTCTCCTGTGAGTCCAGTTTTAGATTCCGATGCTTCACTTCAGATTTACTGTATCCCTTGGACCTTCTTATTGACGATGAAACACAGAAATTGCACCCGAATTAATACAAAAGGCACAATGCCGACGTAAGTACAAGAGGACTGAACCTCTATCTCTCTATGATTTGAAACTCTCCTGTGAGTCCAGTTTTAGATTCCGATGCTTCACTTCAGGTTTACTGTATCCCTTGGACCTTCTTATTGACGATGAAACACAGAAATTGCATCCGTAATTAATGCAAAAGGCACAATACCGCCTTCAGTACAAGTGGACTGACACTCTAAGTTTCTATGATTTGAGCCTCTCCTGTGAGTCTAGTTTTAGATTCCGATGCCTCACTTCAGGTTTACTGTATCCCTTGGACCTTCTTATCGACGATGAAACACAGAAATTGCATCCGAAATTAATACAAAAGGCACAATGCCGACTTAAGTACAAGAGGACTAACACTCTAACTTTCTATGATTTTAACCACTCATGTGAGTCCAGTTTAAGATTCCAATGCTTAACTTCAGGTTTCCTGTATCCCTTGGACCTTCATATTGACGATGAAACACAGAAATTGCATCTGAATTTAATACAAAAGGCACAATGCCGACTTAAGTACAAGAGGACTGACACTCTCACTCTCTATGATTTGAACCTCTCCTGTGAGCCCAGTTTTAGATTCCGATGTTTCACTTCAGGTTTTCTGTATCCCTTGGACCTTCTTATTGACGATGAAACACAGAAATTGCATCCGAATTTCATACAAAAGGCACAATGCCGACTTAAGTACAAGAGGACTGACACTCTAACTTTAGATGATTTGAACCTCTCCTGTGAGTCCAGTTTTAGATTCCTATGCTTCAATTCAGGTTTACTGTATCCCTTGGACCTTCTTATTGACGATGAAACACAGAAATTGCATCCGAATTTAATACAAAAGGCACAATGCCAACTTAAGTACAGGAGGACTGACACTCTAACTTTCTATGATTTCAACCACTCCTGTGAGTCCAGTTTAAGATTCCGATGCCTCACTTCAAATTTACTGTATCCCTTGGACCTTCTTATTGACGATGAAACACAGAAATTGCATCCGAATTTAATACAAAAGGCACAATGCTGACATAAGTACAAGAGGACTGAACCTCGATCTCTCTATGATTTGAACACCTCCTGTGAGTCCAGTTTTAGATTCCGATGCTTCACTTCAGGATTACTGTGTCCCTTGGACCTTCTTATTGACGATGGAACACAGAAATTGCATCCTAATTTAATACAAAAGGCACAATGCCGACTTAAGTACAAGAGGACTGACACTCTAACTCTCTACGATTTGAACCTCTCCTGTGAGTCCAGTTTCAGATTCCGATGCTTCACATCAGGTTTACTGTATCTCTTGGACGTTCTTATCGATGATGAAACACAGAAATTACATCCGAATTCAATACAAAAGGCACAATACCGACTAAAGTACAAGAGGACTGACACTCTAACTCTCTATGATTTGAACCTCTCCTGTGAGTCCAGTATTAGATTCCGAAGCTTCACTTCAGGTTTACTGTATCCCTAGGACCTTCTTATTGACGATGAAACACAGAAATTGCATCCAAATTTAATACAAAAGGCACAATGCCGACTTAAGTACAAGAGGACTGACACTCTAACTTTCGATGATTTGAACCTCTCCTGTGAGTGCAGTTTTAGATTCCGATGCTTCAATTCAGGTTTACTGTATCCCTTGGACCTTCTTATTGACGATGAAACACAGAAATTGCCTGCAAATTTAATACAAAAGGCACAATCCCGACTTAAGTACAAGAGGACTGACACTCTAAGATTCGATGATTTGAACCTCTCCTGTGAGTCCTGTTTTAGATTCCGATGCTTCACTTCAGGTTTACTGTATCCTTGGACCTTCTTATTGACGATGAGACACAGAAATTGCATCCGAATTTAATACAAAAGGCACGATGCCGACTTAAGTACAAGAGGACTGACACTCTAACTTTCTATGATTTGAACCACTCCTATGAGTCCAGTTTAAGATTCCGATGCTTCACTTCAGGTTCACTGTATCCCTTGGACCTTCTTATTGACGATGAAACACAGAAATTGCATCCGAATTTAATACAAAAGGCACAATGCCGACTTAAGTACAAGAGGACTGAACCTCTATCTCTCTGTGATTTGAACCTCTCCTGTGAGTCCAGTTTTAGATTCCGATGCTTCACTTCAGGTTTACTATATCCCTTGGACCTTCTTATTGACGATGAAACACAGAAAATGCATCCGAATTTAATACAAAAGGCACAATGCCGACTTAAGTACAAGAGGACTGACACTCTAAGTTTCGATGATTTGAACCTCTCCTGTGAGTCCAGTTTTAGATTCCGATGCTTCACTTCAGGTTTACTGTATCCTTGGACCTTCTTATTGACGATGAAACACAGAAATTGCATCCGAATTTAATACAAAAGGCACAATGCCGACTTAAGTACAAGAGGACTGACACTCTAACTGTCTATGATTTGAACCACTCCTGTGAGTCCAGTTTAAGATTCCGATGCTTCACTTCAGGTTTACTGTATCCTTTGGACCTTCTTGTTGACGATGAAACACAGAAATTGCATCCGAATTTAATACAAAAGGCACAATGCCGACTTAAGTACAAGAGGACTGACACTCTAACTTTCAATGATTTGAACTTCTCCTGTGAGTCCAGTTAAAGATTCCGATGCTTCACTTCAGGTTTCCTGTATCCCTTGGACCTTCTTATTGACGATGAAACAAAGAAATTGCATCCGAATTTAATACAAAAGGCACAATGCCGACTTAAGTACAAGAGGACTGACACTCTAACTCTCTACGATTTGAACCTCTCCTCTGAGTCCTGTTTCAGATTCCGATGCTTCACATCAGGTTTACTGTATCTCTTGGACGTTCTTATCGATGATGAAACACAGAAATTACATCCGAATTCAATACAAAAGGCACAATACCGACTAAAGTACAAGAGGACTGACACTCTAACTCTCTATGATTTGAACCTCTCCTGTGAGTCCAGTATTAGATTCCGAAGCTTCACTTCAGGTTTACTGTATCCCTTGGACCTTCTTATTGACGATGAAACACAGATATTGCATCCAAATTTAATACAAAAGGCACAATGCCGACTTAAGTACAAGTGGACTGACACTCTAACTTTCGATGATTTGAACCTCTCCTGTGAGTGCAGTTTTAGATTCCGATGCTTGAATTCAGGTTTACTGTATCCCTTGGACCTTCTTATTGACGATGAAACACAGAAGTTGCATCCGAATTTAATACAAAAGGCACAATGCCAACTTAAGTACAGGAGGACTGACACTCTAACTTTCTATGATTTCAACCACTCCTGTGAGTCCAGTTTAAGATTCCGATGCCTCACTTCAAATTTACTGTATCCCTTGGACCTTCTTATTGACGATGAATCACAGAAATTGCATCCGAATTTAATACAAAAGGCACAATGCTGACATAAGTACAAGAGGACTGAACCTCGATCTCTCTATGATTTGAACATCTCCTGTGAGTCCAGTTTTAGATTCCGATGCTTCACTTCAGGATTACTGTATCCCTTGGACCTTCTTATTGACGATGGAACACAGAAATTGCATCCGAATTTAATACAAAAGGCACAATGCCGACTTAAGTACAAGAGGACTGACACTCTAACTCTCTACGATTTGAACCTCTCCTGTGAGTCCAGTTTCAGATTCCGATGCTTCACATCAGGTTTACTGTATCTCTTGGACGTTCTTATCGATGATGAAACACAGAAATTACATCCGAATTCAATACAAAAGGCACAATACCAACTAAAGTACAAGAGGACTGACACTCTAACTCTCTATGATTTGAACCTCTCCTGTGAGTCCAGTATTAGATTCCGAAGCTTCACTTCAGGTTTACTGTATCCCTAGGACCTTCTTATTGACAATGAAACACAGAAATTGCATCCAAATTTAATACAAAAGGCACAATGCCGACTTAAGTACAAGAGGACTGACACTCTAACTTTCGATGATTTGAACCTCTCCTGTGAGTGCAGTTTTAGATTCCGATGCTTCAATTCAGGTTTACTGTATCCCTTGGACCTTCTTATTGACGATGAAACACAGAAATTGCCTGCGAATTTAATACAAAAGGCACAATCCCGACTTAAGTACAAGAGGACTGACACTCTAAGATTCGATGATTTGAACCTCTCCTGTGAGTCCTGTTTTAGATTCCGATGCTTCACTTCAGGTTTACTGTATCCTTGGACCTTCTTATTGACGATGAGACACAGAAATTGCATCCGAATTTAATACAAAAGGCACAATGCCGACTTAAGTACAAGAGGACTGACACTCTAACTTTCTATGATTTGAACCACTCCAATGAGTCCAGTTTAAGATTCCGATGCTTCACTTCAGGTTTACTGTATCCCTTGGACCTTCTTATTGACGATGAAACACAGAAATTGCATCCGAATTCAATACAAAAGGCACAATGCCGGCGTAAGTACAAGAGGTCTGAACCTCTATCTCTCTGTGATTTGAACCTCTCCTGTGAGTCCAGTTTTAGATTCCGATGCTTCACTTCAAATTTACTGTATCCCTTGGACCTTCTTATTGACGATGAGACACAGAAATTGCACCCGAATTTAATACAAAAGGCACAATGCCGACGTAAGTACAAGAGGTCTGAACCTCTATCTCTCTATGATTTGAAACTCTCCTGTGAGTTCAGTTTTAGATTCCGATGCTTCACTTCAGGTTTACTGTATCCCTTGGACCTTCTTATTGACGATGAAACACAGAAATTGCATCCGTAATTAATGAAAAAGGCACAATACCGACTTCAGTACAAGTGGACTGACACTCTAAGTTTCTATGATTTGAGCCTCTCCTGTGAGTCTAGTTTTAGATTCCGATGCCTCACTTCAGGTTTACTGTATCCCTTGGACCTTCTTATCGACGATGAAACACAGAAATTGCATCCGAATTTAATACAAAAGGCACAATCCCGACTTAAGTACAAGAGGACTAACACTCTAACTTTCTATGATTTTAACCACTCATGTGAGTCCAGTTTAAGATTCCAATGCTTAACTTCAGGTTTCCTGTATCCCTTGGACCTTCATATTGACGATGAAACACAGAAATTGCATCTGAATTTAATACAAAAGGCACAATGCCGACTTAAGTACAAGAGGACTGACACTCTCACTCTCTATGATTTGAACCTCTCCTGTGAGCCCAGTTTTAGATTCCGATGTTTCACTTCAGGTTTTCTGTATCCCTTGGACCTTCTTATTGACGATGAAACACAGAAATTGCATCCGAATTTCATACAAAAGGCACAATGCCGACTTAAGTACAAGAGGACTGACACTCTAACTTTCGATGATTTGAACCTCTCCTGTGAGTCCAGTTTTAGATTCCGATGCTTCAATTCAGGTTTACTGTATCCCTTGGACCTTCTTATTGACGATGAAATACAGAAATTTCATCCGAATTTAATACAAAAGGCACAATGCCGACTTATGTACAAGAGGAGAGACACTCTAAGTTTAGATGATTTGAACCTCTCCTGTGAGTCCAGTTTTCGATTCCGATACTGCACTTTAGGTTTACTGTATCCATGGACCCTCTTATTGACGATGAAACACAGAAATTGCATCCGATTTTAATACAAAAGGCACAATGCCGACTTCAGTACAAGAGGACTGACACTCTAACATTCTATGATATGAACCACTCCTGTGAGTCCAGTTTGAGATTCCGATACTTAACTTCAGGTTTGCTGTATCCCTTGGACCTTCGTATTGACGATGAAACACAAAAATTGCATCTAAAATTAATACACAAGGCACAATGCCGACTTAAGTACAAGAGGACAGACACTCTAACTTTCTATTATTTAAACCACTCCCATGAGTCCAGTTTAAGATTCCGATGCGTCACTTCAGGTTTACTGTATCCCTTGGACCTTCTTATTGACGATGAAACACAGGAATTGCATCCGAATCTAATACAAAAGGCACAATGCCGACGTAAGTACAAGAGGACTGAACCTCTATCTCTCTGTGATTTGAACCTCTCCTTTGAGTCCAGTTTTAGATTCCAATGCTTCACTTCAGGTTTACTATATCCCTTGGACCTTCTTATTGACGATGAAACACAGAAAATGCATCCGAATGTAATACAAAAGGCACAATGCCGACTTAAGTACAAGAGGACTGACACTCTAAGTTTCGATGATTTGAACTTCTCCTGTGAGTCCAGTTTTAGATTCCGATGCTTCACTTCAGGTTTACTGTATCCTTGGACCTTCTTATTGACGATGAAACACAGAAATTGCATCCGAATTTAATACAAAAGGCACAATGCCGACTTAAGTACAAGAGGACTGACACTCTAACTTTCGATGATTTGAACTTCTCCTGTGAGTCCAGTTTAAGATTCCGATGCTTCACTTCAGGTTTACTGTATCCTTTGGACCTTCTTGTTGACGATGAAACACAGAAATTGCATCCGAATTTAATACAAAAGGCACAATGCCGACTTAAGTACAAGAGGACTGACACTCTAACTTTCAATGATTTGAACTTCTCCTGTGAGTCCAGTTAAAGATTCCGATGCTTCACTTCAGGTTTCCTGTATCCCTTGGACCTTCTTATTGACGATGAAACAAAGAAATTGCATCCGAATTTAATACAAAAGGCACAATGCCGACTTAAGTACAAGAGGACTGACACTCTAACTCTCTACGATTTGAACCTCTCCTCTGAGTCCTGTTTCAGATTCCGATGCTTCACATCAGGTTTACTGTATCTCTTGGACGTTCTTATCGATGATGAAACACAGAAATTACATCCGAATTCAATACAAAAGGCACAATACCGACTAAAGTACAAGAGGACTGACACTCTAACTCTCTATGATTTGAACCTCTCCTGTGAGTCCAGTATTAGATTCCGAAGCTTCACTTCAGGTTTACTGTATCCCTTGGACCTTCTTATTGACGATGAAACACAGATATTGCATCCAAATTTAATACAAAAGGCACAATGCCGACTTAAGTACAAGTGGACTGACACTCTAACTTTCGATGATTTGAACCTCTCCTGTGAGTGCAGTTTTAGATTCCGATGCTTGAATTCAGGTTTACTGTATCCCTTGGACCTTCTTATTGACGATGAAACACAGAAATTGCATCCGAATTTAATACAAAAGGCACAATGCCAACTTAAGTACAGGAGGACTGACACTCTAACTTTCTATGATTTCAACCACTCCTGTGAGTCCAGTTTAAGATTCCGATGCCTCACTTCAAATTTACTGTATCCCTTGGACCTTCTTATTGACGATGAATCACAGAAATTGCATCCGAATTTAATACAAAAGGCACAATGCTGACATAAGTACAAGAGGACTGAACCTCGATCTCTCTATGATTTGAACATCTCCTGTGAGTCCAGTTTTAGATTCCGATGCTTCACTTCAGGATTACTGTATCCCTTGGACCTTCTTATTGACGATGGAACACAGAAATTGCATCCGAATTTAATACAAAAGGCACAATGCCGACTTAAGTACAAGAGGACTGACACTCTAACTCTCTACGATTTGAACCTCTCCTGTGAGTCCAGTTTCAGATTCCGATGCTTCACATCAGGTTTACTGAATCTCTTGGACGTTCTTATCGATGATGAAACACAGAAATTACATCCGAATTCAATACAAAAGGCACAATACCAACTAAAGTACAAGAGGACTGACACTCTAACTCTCTATGATTTGAACCTCTCCTGTGAGTCCAGTATTAGATTCCGAAGCTTCACTTCAGGTTTACTGTATCCCTAGGACCTTCTTATTGACAATGAAACACAGAAATTGCATCCAAATTTAATACAAAAGGCACAATGCCGACTTAAGTACAAGAGGACTGACACTCTAACTTTCGATGATTTGAACCTCTCCTGTGAGTGCAGTTTTAGTTTCCGATGCTTCAATTCAGGTTTACTGTATCCCTTGGACCTTCTTATTGACGATGAAACACAGAAATTGCCTGCGAATTTAATACAAAAGGCACAATCCCGACTTAAGTACAAGAGGACTGACACTCTAAGATTCGATGATTTGAACCTCTCCTGTGAGTCCTGTTTTAGATTCCGATGCTTCACTTCAGGTTTACTGTATCCTTGGACCTTCTTATTGACGATGAGACACAGAAATTGCATCCGAATTTAATACAAAAGGCACAATGCCGACTTAAGTACAAGAGGACTGACACTCTAACTTTCTATGATTTGAACCACTCCAATGAGTCCAGTTTAAGATTCCGATGCTTCACTTCAGGTTTACTGTATCCCTTGGACCTTCTTATTGACGATGAAACACAGAAATTGCATCCGAATTCAATACAAAAGGCACAATGCCGGCGTAAGTACAAGAGGTCTGAACCTCTATCTCTCTGTGATTTGAACCTCTCCTGTGAGTCCAGTTTTAGATTCCGATGCTTCACTTCAAATTTACTGTATCCCTTGGACCTTCTTATTGACGATGAGACACAGAAATTGCACCCGAATTTAATACAAAAGGCACAATGCCGACGTAAGTACAAGAGGTCTGAACCTCTATCTCTCTATGATTTGAAACTCTCCTGTGAGTTCAGTTTTAGATTCCGATGCTTCACTTCAGGTTTACTGTATCCCTTGGACCTTCTTATTGACGATGAAACACAGAAATTGCATCCGTAATTAATGAAAAAGGCACAATACCGACTTCAGTACAAGTGGACTGACACTCTAAGTTTCTATGATTTGAGCCTCTCCTGTGAGTCTAGTTTTAGATTCCGATGCCTCACTTCAGGTTTACTGTATCCCTTGGACCTTCTTATCGACGATGAAACACAGAAATTGCATCCGAATTTAATACAAAAGGCACAATCCCGACTTAAGTACAAGAGGACTAACACTCTAACTTTCTATGATTTTAACCACTCATGTGAGTCCAGTTTAAGATTCCAATGCTTAACTTCAGGTTTCCTGTATCCCTTGGACCTTCATATTGACGATGAAACACAGAAATTGCATCTGAATTTAATACAAAAGGCACAATGCCGACTTAAGTACAAGAGGACTGACACTCTCACTCTCTATGATTTGAACCTCTC
The DNA here is from genome assembly GCF_023864345.2 of Schistocerca serialis cubense. Classification (NCBI taxonomy): domain Eukaryota; kingdom Metazoa; phylum Arthropoda; class Insecta; order Orthoptera; family Acrididae; genus Schistocerca; species Schistocerca serialis. The sequence goes on from NC_064645.1 coordinate 89,503,055, forward strand.
CTGTGAGCCCAGTTTTAGATTCCGATGTTTCACTTCGGGTTTTCTGTATCCCTTGGACCTTCTTATTGACGATGAAACACAGAAATTGCATCCGAATTTCATACAAAAGGCACAATGCCGACTTAAGTACAAGAGGACTGACACTCTAACTTTCGATGATTTGAACCTCTCCTGTGAGTCCAGTTTTAGATTCCGATGCTTCAATTCAGGTTTACTGTATCCCTTGGACCTTCTTATTGACGATGAAATACAGAAATTTCATCCGAATTTAATACAAAAGGCACAATGCCGACTTATGTACAAGAGGAGAGACACTCTAAGTTTCGATGATTTGAACCTCTCCTGTGAGTCCAGTTTTCGATTCCGATACTGCACTTTAGGTTTACTGTATCCATGGACCCTCTTATTGACGATGAAACACAGAAATTGCATCCGATTTTAATACAAAAGGCACAATGCCGACTTCAGTACAAGAGGACTGACACTCTAACATTCTATGATATGAACCACTCCTGTGAGTCCAGTTTGAGATTCCGATACTTAACTTCAGGTTTGCTGTATCCCTTGGACCTTCGTATTGACGATGAAACACAAAAATTGCATCTAAAATTAATACACAAGGCACAATGCCGACTTAAGTACAAGAGGACAGACACTCTAACTTTCTATTATTTAAACCACTCCCATGAGTCCAGTTTAAGATTCCGATGCGTCACTTCAGGTTTACTGTATCCCTTGGACCTTCTTATTGACGATGAAACACAGGAATTGCATCCGAATCTAATACAAAAGGCACAATGCCGACGTAAGTACAAGAGGACTGAACCTCTATCTCTCTGTGATTTGAACCTCTCCTTTGAGTCCAGTTTTAGATTCCGATGCTTCACTTCAGGTTTACTATATCCCTTGGACCTTCTTATTGACGATGAAACACAGAAAATGCATCCGAATGTAATACAAAAGGCACAATGCCGACTTAAGTACAAGAGGACTGACACTCTAAGTTTCGATGATTTGAACTTCTCCTGTGAGTCCAGTTTTAGATTCCGATGCTTCACTTCAGGTTTACTGTATCCTTGGACCTTCTTATTGACGATGAAACACAGAAATTGCATCCGAATTTAATACAAAAGGCACAATGCCGACTTAAGTACAAGAGGACTGACACTCTAACTTTCGATGATTTGAACTTCTCCTGTGAGTCCAGTTTAAGATTCCGATGCTTCACTTCAGGTTTACTGTATCCCTTGGACCTTCTTATTGACGATGAAACACAGAAATTGCATCCGAATTTAGTACAAAAGGCACAATGCCGACTTAAGTACAAGAGGACTGACACTCTAACTCTCTACGATTTGAACCTCTCCTCTGAGTCCTGTTTCAGATTCCGATGCTTCACATCAGGTTTACTGTATCTCTTGGACGTTCCTATCGATGATGAAACACAGAAATTACATCCGAATTCAATACAAAAGGCACAATACCGACTAAAGTACAAGAGGACTGACACTCTAACTCTCTATGATTTGAACCTCTCCTGTGAGTCCGGTATTAGATTCCGAAGCTTCACTTCAGGTTTACTGTATCCCTTGGACCTTCTTATTGACGATGAAACACAGATATTGCATCCAAATTTAATACAAAAGGCACAATGCCGACTTAAGTACAAGTGGACTGACACTCTAACTTTCGATGATTTGAACCTCTCCTGTGAGTGCAGTTTTAGATTCCGATGCTTGAATTCAGGTTTACTGTATCCCTTGGACCTTCTTATTGACGATGAAACACAGAAATTGCATCCGAATTTAATACAAAAGGCACAATGCCAACTTAAGTACAGGAGGACTGACACTCTAACTTTCTATGATTTCAACCACTCCTGTGAGTCCAGTTTAAGATTCCGATGCCTCACTTCAAATTTACTGTATCCCTTGGACCTTCTTATTGACGATGAATCACAGAAATTGCATCCGAATTTAATACAAAAGGCACAATGCTGACATAAGTACAAGAGGACTGAACCTCGATCTCTCTATGATTTGAACATCTCCTGTGAGTCCAGTTTTAGATTCCGATGCTTCACTTCAGGATTACTGTATCCCTTGGACCTTCTTATTGACGATGGAACACAGAAATTGCATCCGAATTTAATACAAAAGGCACAATGCCGACTTAAGTACAAGAGGACTGACACTCTAACTCTCTACGATTTGAACCTCTCCTGTGAGTCCAGTTTCAGATTCCGATGCTTCACATCAGGTTTACTGTATCTCTTGGACGTTCTTATCGATGATGAAACACAGAAATTACATCCGAATTCAATACAAAAGGCACAATACCAACTAAAGTACAAGAGGACTGACACTCTAACTCTCTATGATTTGAACCTCTCCTGTGAGTCCAGTATTAGATTCCGAAGCTTCACTTCAGGTTTACTGTATCCCTAGGACCTTCTTATTGACAATGAAACACAGAAATTGCATCCAAATTTAATACAAAAGGCACAATGCCGACTTGAGTACAAGAGGACTGACACTCTAACTTTCGATGATTTGAACCTCTCCTGTGAGTGCAGTTTTAGATTCCGATGCTTCAATTCAGGTTTACTGTATCCCTTGGACCTTCTTATTGACGATGAAACACAGAAATTGCCTGCGAATTTAATACAAAAGGCACAATCCCGACTTAAGTACAAGAGGACTGACACTCTAAGATTCGATGATTTGAACCTCTCCTGTGAGTCCTGTTTTAGATTCCGATGCTTCACTTCAGGTTTACTGTATCCTTGGACCTTCTTATTGACGATGAGACACAGAAATTGCATCCGAATTTAATACAAAAGGCACAATGCCGACTTAAGTACAAGAGGACTGACACTCTAACTTTCTATGATTTGAACCACTCCAATGAGTCCAGTTTAAGATTCCGATGCTTCACTTCAGGTTTACTGTATCCCTTGGACCTTCTTATTGACGATGAAACACAGAAATTGCATCCGAATTCAATACAAAAGGCACAATGCCGGCGTAAGTACAAGAGGTCTGAACCTCTATCTCTCTGTGATTTGAACCTCTCCTGTGAGTCCAGTTTTAGATTCCGATGCTTCACTTCAAATTTACTGTATCCCTTGGACCTTCTTATTGACGATGAGACACAGAAATTGCACCCGAATTTAATACAAAAGGCACAATGCCGACGTAAGTACAAGAGGTCTGAACCTCTATCTCTCTATGATTTGAAACTCTCCTGTGAGTTCAGTTTTAGATTCCGATGCTTCACTTCAGGTTTACTGTATCCCTTGGACCTTCTTATTGACGATGAAACACAGAAATTGCATCCGTAATTAATGAAAAAGGCACAATACCGACTTCAGTACAAGTGGACTGACACTCTAAGTTTCTATGATTTGAGCCTCTCCTGTGAGTCTAGTTTTAGATTCCGATGCCTCACTTCAGGTTTACTGTATCCCTTGGACCTTCTTATCGACGATGAAACACAGAAATTGCATCCGAATTTAATACAAAAGGCACAATCCCGACTTAAGTACAAGAGGACTAACACTCTAACTTTCTATGATTTTAACCACTCATGTGAGTCCAGTTTAAGATTCCAATGCTTAACTTCAGGTTTCCTGTATCCCTTGGACTTTCATATTGACGATGAAACACAGAAATTGCATCTGAATTTAATACAAAAGGCACAATGCCGACTTAAGTACAAGAGGACTGACACTCTCACTCTCTATGATTTGAACCTCTCCTGTGAGCCCAGTTTTAGATTCCGATGTTTCACTTCAGGTTTTCTGTATCCCTTGGACCTTCTTATTGACGATGAAACACAGAAATTGCATCCGAATTTCATACAAAAGGCACAATGCCGACTTAAGTACAAGAGGACTGACACTCTAACTTTCGATGATTTGAACCTCTCCTGTGAGTCCAGTTTTAGATTCCGATGCTTCAATTCAGGTTTACTGTATCCCTTGGACCTTCTTATTGACGATGAAATACAGAAATTTCATCCGAATTTAATACAAAAGGCACAATGCCGACTTATGTACAAGAGGAGAGACACTCTAAGTTTCGATGATTTGAACCTCTCCTGTGAGTCCAGTTTTCGATTCCGATACTGCACTTTAGGTTTACTGTATCCATGGACCCTCTTATTGACGATGAAACACAGAAATTGCATCCGATTTTAATACAAAAGGCACAATGCCGACTTCAGTACAAGAGGACTGACACTCTAACATTCTATGATATGAACCACTCCTGTGAGTCCAGTTTGAGATTCCGATACTTAACTTCAGGTTTGCTGTATCCCTTGGACCTTCGTATTGACGATGAAACACAAAAATTGCATCTAAAATTAATACACAAGGCACAATGCCGACTTAAGTACAAGAGGACAGACACTCTAACTTTCTATTATTTAAACCACTCCCATGAGTCCAGTTTAAGATTCCGATGCGTCACTTCAGGTTTACTGTATCCCTTGGACCTTCTTATTGACGATGAAACACAGGAATTGCATCCGAATCTAATACAAAAGGCACAATGCCGACGTAAGTACAAGAGGACTGAACCTCTATCTCTCTGTGATTTGAACCTCTCCTTTGAGTCCAGTTTTAGATTCCGATGCTTCACTTCAGGTTTACTATATCCCTTGGACCTTCTTATTGACGATGAAACACAGAAAATGCATCCGAATGTAATACAAAAGGCACAATGCCGACTTAAGTACAAGAGGACTGACACTCTAAGTTTCGATGATTTGAACTTCTCCTGTGAGTCCAGTTTTAGATTCCGATGCTTCACTTCAGGTTTACTGTATCCTTGGACCTTCTTATTGACGATGAAACACAGAAATTGCATCCGAATTTCATACAAAAGGCACAATGCCGACTTAAGTACAAGAGGACTGACACTCTAACTTTCGATGATTTGAACTTCTCCTGTGAGTCCAGTTTAAGATTCCGATGCTTCACTTCAGGTTTACTGTATCCCTTGGACCTTCTTATTGACGATGAAACACAGAAATTGCATCCGAATTTAGTACAAAAGGCACAATGCCGACTTAAGTACAAGAGGACTGACACTCTAACTCTCTACGATTTGAACCTCTCCTCTGAGTCCTGTTTCAGATTCCGATGCTTCACATCAGGTTTACTGTATCTCTTGGACGTTCCTATCGATGATGAAACACAGAAATTACATCCGAATTCAATACAAAAGGCACAATACCGACTAAAGTACAAGAGGACTGACACTCTAACTCTCTATGATTTGAACCTCTCCTGTGAGTCCGGTATTAGATTCCGAAGCTTCACTTCAGGTTTACTGTATCCCTTGGACCTTCTTATTGACGATGAAACACAGATATTGCATCCAAATTTAATACAAAAGGCACAATGCCGACTTAAGTACAAGTGGACTGACACTCTAACTTTCGATGATTTGAACCTCTCCTGTGAGTGCAGTTTTAGATTCCGATGCTTGAATTCAGGTTTACTGTATCCCTTGGACCTTCTTATTGACGATGAAACACAGAAATTGCATCCGAATTTAATACAAAAGGCACAATGCCAACTTAAGTACAGGAGGACTGACACTCTAACTTTCTATGATTTCAACCACTCCTGTGAGTCCAGTTTAAGATTCCGATGCCTCACTTCAAATTTACTGTATCCCTTGGACCTTCTTATTGACGATGAATCACAGAAATTGCATCCGAATTTAATACAAAAGGCACAATGCTGACATATGTACAAGAGGACTGAACCTCGATCTCTCTATGATTTGAACATCTCCTGTGAGTCCAGTTTTAGATTCCGATGCTTCACTTCAGGATTACTGTATCCCTTGGACCTTCTTATTGACGATGGAACACAGAAATTGCATCCGAATTTAATACAAAAGGCACAATGCCGACTTAAGTACAAGAGGACTGACACTCTAACTCTCTACGATTTGAACCTCTCCTGTGAGTCCAGTTTCAGATTCCGATGCTTCACATCAGGTTTACTGTATCTCTTGGACGTTCTTATCGATGATGAAACACAGAAATTACATCCGAATTCAATACAAAAGGCACAATACCAACTAAAGTACAAGAGGACTGACACTCTAACTCTCTATGATTTGAACCTCTCCTGTGAGTCCAGTATTAGATTCCGAAGCTTCACTTCAGGTTTACTGTATCCCTAGGACCTTCTTATTGGCAATGAAACACAGAAATTGCATCCAAATTTAATACAAAAGGCACAATGCCGACTTAAGTACAAGAGGACTGACACTCTAACTTTCGATGATTTGAACCTCTCCTGTGAGTGCAGTTTTAGATTCCGATGCTTCAATTCAGGTTTACTGTATCCCTTGGACCTTCTTATTGACGATGAAACACAGAAATTGCCTGCGAATTTAATACAAAAGGCACAATCCCGACTTAAGTACAAGAGGACTGACACTCTAAGATTCGATGATTTGAACCTCTCCTGTGAGTCCTGTTTTAGATTCCGATGCTTCACTTCAGGTTTACTGTATCCTTGGACCTTCTTATTGACGATGAGACACAGAAATTGCATCCGAATTTAATACAAAAGGCACAATGCCGACTTAAGTACAAGAGGACTGACACTCTAACTTTCTATGATTTGAACCACTCCAATGAGTCCAGTTTAAGATTCCGATGCTTCACTTCAGGTTTACTGTATCCCTTGGACCTTCTTATTGACGATGAAACACAGAAATTGCATCCGAATTCAATACAAAAGGCACAATGCCGGCGTAAGTACAAGAGGTCTGAACCTCTATCTCTCTGTGATTTGAACCTCTCCTGTGAGTCCAGTTTTAGATTCCGATTCTTCACTTCAAATTTACTGTATCCCTTGGACCTTCTTATTGACGATGAGACACAGAAATTGCACCCGAATTTAATACAAAAGGCACAATGCCGACGTAAGTACAAGAGGTCTGAACCTCTATCTCTCTATGATTTGAAACTCTCCTGTGAGTTCAGTTTTAGATTCCGATGCTTCACTTCAGGTTTACTGTATCCCTTGGACCTTCTTATTGACGATGAAACACAGAAATTGCATCCGTAATTAATGAAAAAGGCACAATACCGACTTCAGTACAAGTGGACTGACACTCTAAGTTTCTATGATTTGAGCCTCTCCTGTGAGTCTAGTTTTAGATTCCGATGCCTCACTTCAGGTTTACTGTATCCCTTGGACCTTCTTATCGACGATGAAACACAGAAATTGCATCCGAATTTAATACAAAAGGCACAATCCCGACTTAAGTACAAGAGGACTAACACTCTAACTTTCTATGATTTTAACCACTCATGTGAGTCCAGTTTAAGATTCCAATGCTTAACTTCAGGTTTCCTGTATCCCTTGGACCTTCATATTGACGATGAAACACAGAAATTGCATCTGAATTTAATACAAAAGGCACAATGCCGACTTAAGTACAAGAGGACTGACACTCTCACTCTCTATGATTTGAACCTCTCCTGTGAGCCCAGTTTTAGATTCCGATGTTTCTCTTCAGGTTTTCTGTATCCCTTGGACCTTCTTATTGACGATGAAACACAGAAATTGCATCCGAATTTCATACAAAAGGCACAATGCCGACTTAAGTACAAGAGGACTGACACTCTAACTTTCGATGATTTGAACCTCTCCTGTGAGTCCAGTTTTAGATTCCGATGCTTCAATTCAGGTTTACTGTATCCCTTGGACCTTCTTATTGACGATGAAATACAGAAATTTCATCCGAATTTAATACAAAAGGCACAATGCCGACTTATGTACAAGAGGAGAGACACTCTAAGTTTCGATGATTTGAACCTCTCCTGTGAGTCCAGTTTTCGATTCCGATACTGCACTTTAGGTTTACTGTATCCATGGACCCTCTTATGGACGATGAAACACAGAAATTGCATCCGATTTTAATACAAAAGGCACAATGCCGACTTCAGTACAAGAGGACTGACACTCTAACATTCTATGATATGAACCACTCCTGTGAGTCCAGTTTGAGATTCCGATACTTAACTTCAGGTTTGCTGTATCCCTTGGACCTTCGTATTGACGATGAAACACAAAAATTGCATCTAAAATTAATACACAAGGCACAATGCCGACTTAAGTACAAGAGGACAGACACTCTAACTTTCTATTATTTAAACCACTCCCATGAGTCCAGTTTAAGATTCCGATGCGTCACTTCAGGTTTACTGTATCCCTTGGACCTTCTTATTGACGATGAAACACAGGAATTGCATCCGAATCTAATACAAAAGGCACAATGCCGACGTAAGTACAAGAGGACTGAACCTCTATCTCTCTGTGATTTGAAACTCTCCTTTGAGTCCAGTTTTAGATTCCGATGCTTCACTTCAGGTTTACTATATCCCTTAGACCTTCTTATTGACGATGAAACACAGAAAATGCATCCGAATGTAATACAAAAGGCACAATGCCGACTTAAGTACAAGAGGACTGACACTCTAAGTTTCGATGATTTGAACTTCTCCTGTGAGTCCAGTTTTAGATTCCGATGCTTCACTTCAGGTTTACTGTATCCTTGGACCTTCTTATTGACGATGAAACACAGAAATTGCATCCGAATTTAATACAAAAGGCACAATGCCGACTTAAGTACAAGAGGACTGACACTCTAACTTTCGATGATTTGAACTTCTCCTGTGAGTCCAGTTTAAGATTCCGATGCTTCACTTCAGGTTTACTGTATCCCTTGGACCTTCTTATTGACGATGAAACACAGAAATTGCATCCGAATTTAGTACAAAAGGCACAATGCCAACTTAAGTACAGGAGGACTGACACTCTAACTTTCTATGATTTCAACCACTCCTGTGAGTCCAGTTTAAGATTCCGATGCCTCACTTCAAATTTACTGTATCCCTTGGACCTTCTTATTGACGATGAAACACAGAAATTGCATCCGAATTTAATACAAAAGGCACAATGCTGACATAAGTACAAGAGGACTGAACCTCGATCTCTCTATGATTTGAACATCTCCTGTGAGTCCAGTTTTAGATTCCGATGCTTCACTTCAGGATTACTGTATCCCTTGGACCTTCTTATTGACGATGGAACACAGAAATTGCATCCGAATTTAATACAAAAGGCACAATGCCGACTTAAGTACAAGAGGACTGACACTCTAACTCTCTACGATTTGAACCTCTCCTTTGAGTCCAGTTTCAGATTCCGATGCTTCACATCAGGTTTACTGTATCTCTTGGACGTTCTTATCGATGATGAAACACAGAAATTACATCCGAATTCAATACAAAAGGCACAATACCGACTAAAGTACAAGAGGACTGACACTCTAACTCTCTATGATTTGAACCTCTCCTGTGAGTCCAGTATTAGATTCCGAAGCTTCACTTCAAGTTTACTGTATCCCTAGGACCTTCTTATTGACGATGAAACACAGAAATTGCATCCAAATTCAATACAAAAGGCACAATGCCGACTTAAGTACAAGAGGACTGACACTCTAACTTTCGATGATTTGAACCTCTCCTGTGAGTGCAGTTTTAGATTCCGATGCTTCAATTCAGGTTTACTGTATCCCTTGGACCTTCTTATTGACGATGAAACACAGAAATTGCCTGCGAATTTAATACAAAAGGCACAATCCCGACTTAAGGTACAAGAGGACTGACACTCTAAGATTCGATGATTTGAACCTCTCCTGTGAGTCCTGTTTCAGATTCCGATGCTTCACTTCAGGTTTACTGTATCCTTGGACCTTCTTATTGACGATGAGACACAGAAATTGCATCCGAATTTAATACAAAAGGCACAATGCCGACTTAAGTACAAGAGGACTGACACTCTAACTTTCTATGATTTGAACCACTCCTATGAGTCCAGTTTAAGATTCCGATGCGTCACTTCAGGTTTACTGTATCCCTTGGACCTTCTTATTGACGATGAAACACAGAAATTGCATCCGAATTTAATACAAAAGGCACAATGCCGGCGTAAGTACAAGAGGTCTGAACCTCTACCTCTCTGTGATTTGAACCTCTCCTGTGAGTCCAGTTTTAGATTCCCATGCTTCACTTCAGATTTACTGTATCCCTTGGACCTTCTTATTGACGATGAAACACAGAAATTGCGTCCGAATTTAATACAAAAGGCACAATGCCGACGTAAGTACAAGAGGACTGAACCTCTATCTCTCTATGATTTGAAACTCTTCTGTGAGTCCAGTTTTAGATTCCGATGCTTCACTTCAGGTTTACTGTATCCCTTGGACCTTCTTATTGACGATGAAACACAGAAATTGCATCCGTAATTAATGCAAAGGCACAATACCGACTTCAGTACAAGTGGACTGACACTCTAAGTTTCTATGATTTGAGCCTCTCCTGTGAGTCTAGTTTTAGATTCCGATGCCTCACTTCAGGTTTACTGTATCCCTTGGACCTTCTTATCGACGATGAAACACAGAAATTGCATCCGAATTTAATACAAAAGGCACAATGCCGACTTAAGTACAAGAGGACTAACACTCTAACTTTCTATGATTTTAACCACTCATGTGAGTCCAGTTTAAGATTCCAATGCTTAACTTCAGGTTTCCTGTATCCCTTGGACCTTCATATTGACGATGAAACACAGAAATTGCATCTGAATTTAATACAAAAGGCACAATGCCGACCTAAGTACAAGAGGACTGACACTCTCACTCTCTATGATTTGAACCTCTCCTGTGAGCCCAGTTTTAGATTCCGATGTTTCACTTCAGGTTTTCTGTATCCCTTGGACCTTCTTATTGACGATGAAACACAGAAATTGCATCCGAATTTCATACAAAAGGCACAATGCCGACTTAAGTACAAGAGGACTGACACTCTAACTTTCGATGATTTGAACCTCTCCTGTGAGTCCAGTTTTAAATTCCGATGCTTCAATTCAGGTTTACTGTATCCCTTGGACCTTCTTATTGACGATGAAATACAGAAATTTCATCCGAATTTAATACAAAAGGCACAATGCCGACTTATGTACAAGAGGAGTGACACTCTAAGTTTCGATGATTTGAACCTCTCCTGTGTGTCCAGTTTTCGATTCCGATACTGCACTTTAGGTTTACTGTATCCTTGGACCCTCTTATTGACGATGAAACACAGAAATTGCATCCGATTTTAATACAAAAGGCACAATGCCGACTTCAGTACAAGAGGACTGACACTCTAACTTTCTATGATATGAACCACTCCTGTGAGTCCAGTTTGAGATTCCGATACTTCACTTCAGGTTTGCTGTATCCCTTGGACCTTCTTATTGACGATGAAACACAGAAATTGCATCCAAATTTAATACAAAAGGCACAATGCCGACTTAAGTACAAGAGGACAGACACTCTAACTTTCTATTATTTAAACCACTCCTGTGAGTCCAGTTTTAGATTCTGATGCTTCAATTCAGGTTCACTGTATGCCTTGGACCTTCTTATTGACGATGAAACACAGAAATTGCATCCGAATTTAATACAAAAGGCACAATGCCGACTTAAGTACAAGAGGACTGACACTCTAACTCTCTACGATTTGAACCTCTCCTGTGAGTCCAGTTTCAGATTCCGATGCTTCACATCAGGTTTACTGTATCTCTGGGACGTTGTTATCGATAATGAAACACAGAAATTACATCCGAATTCAATACAAATGGCACAATACCGACTAAAGTACAAGAGGACTGACGTTCTAACTCTCTATGATTTGAACCTCTCCTGTGAGTCCAGTATTAGATTCCGAAGCTTCACTTCAGGTTTACTGTATCCCTTGGACCTTCTTATTGATGATGAAACACAGAAATTGCATGCGAATTTAATACAAAAGGCACAATGCCGACTTAAGTACAAGAGGACTGACACTCTAAGTTTCGATGTTTTGAACCTCTCCTGTGAGTCCTGTTTTAGATTCCGATGCTTCACTTCAGGTTTACTGTATCCTTTTACGTTCTTATTGACGATGAAACACAGAAATTGCATCCGAATTTAATACAAAAGGCACAATGCCGACTTAAGTACAAGAGGACTGACACTCTAACTTTCTATGATTTGACCACTCCTATGAGTCCAGTTTAAGATTCCGATGCGTCACTTCAGGTTTACTGTATCCCTTGGACCTTCTTATTGACGATGGAACACAGGAATTGCATCCGAATCTAATACAAAAGGCACAATGCCGACGTAAGTACAAGAGGACTGAATATCTATCTCTCTGTGATTTGAACCTCTCCTGTGAGTCCAGTTTTAGATTCCGATGCTTCACTTCAGGTTTACTATATCCCTTGGACCTTCTTATTGACGATGAAACACAGAAAATGCATCCGAATTTAATACAAAAGGCACAATGCCGACTTAAGTACAAGAGGACTGACACTCTAAGTTTCGATGATTTGAACCTCTCCTGTGAGTCCAGTTTTAGATTCCGATGCTTCACTTCAGGTTTACTGTATCCTTGGACCTTCTTATTGACGATGAAACACAGAAATTGCATCCGAATTTAATACAAAAGGCACAATGCCGACTTAAGTACAAGATGACTGACACTCTAACTGTCTATGATTTGAACCACTCCTGTGAGTCCAGTTTAAGATTCCGATGCTTCACTTCAGGTTTACTGTATCCTTTGGACCTTCTTATTGACGATGAAACACAGAAATTGCATCCGAATTTAATACAAAAGGCACAATGCCGACTTAAGTACAAGAGGACTGACACTCTAACTTTCGATGATTTGAACTTCTCCTGTGAGTCCAGTTTAAGATTCCGATGCTTCACTTCAGGTTTCCTGTATCCCTTGGACCTTCTTATTGACGATGAAACACAGAAATTCCATCCGAATTTAATACAAATGGCACAATGCCGACTTAAGTACAAGAGGAGTGGCACTCTAAGTTTCGATGATTTGAACCACTCGTGTGAGTCCAGTTTTCGATTCCGATGCTTCACTTTAGGTTTACTGTATCCTTGGACCTTCTTATTGACGATGAAACACAGAAATTGCATCCGAATTTAATACAAAAGGCACAATGCCGACTTAAGTACAAGAGGACTGACACTCTAACTTTCTATGATTTGAACCACTCGTGTGAGTCCAGTTTAAGATTCCGATGCTTCACTTCAGGTTTGCTGTATCCCTTGGATCTTCTTATTGACGATGAAACACAGAAATTGCATCCGAATTTAATACAAAAGGCACAATGCTGACTTAAGTACAAGAGGACTGACACTGTAACTTTCTATGACTTGAACCTCTCCTGTGAGTCCAGTTTTAGATTCCGATGCTTCACTTCAGGTTAACTCTATCCCTTGGACCTTCTTATTGACGATGAACCACAGAAATTGTATCCGATTTTAATACAAAAGGCACAATGCCGACTTAAGTACAAGAGGACTGACACTCTAACTTTCTATGATTTGAACCACTCCTGTAAGTCCAGTTTGAGATTCCGATACTTCACTTCAGGTTTGCTGTATCCCTTGGACCTTCTGAGTGACGATGAAACACAGAAATTGCATCCAAATTTAATACAAAAGGCACAATGCCGACTTAAGTACAAGAGGACTGACACACTAACTTTCTATGATTTGAACCACTCCTGTGAGTCCAGTTTTAGATTCTGATGCTTTAATTCAGGTTCACTGTATGCCTTGGACCTTCTTATTGACGATGAAACACAGAAATTGCATCCGAATTCAATACAAAAGGCACAATGCCGACTTAAGTACAAGAGGACTGACACTCCAACTCTCTACGATTTGAACCTCTCCTGTGAGTCCAGTTTCAGATTCCGATGCTTCACATAAGGTTTACTGTATCTCTGGGACGTTCTTATCGATGATGAACCACAGAAATTACATCCGAATTCAATACAAATGGCACAATGCCGACTTAAGTACAAGAGGACTGACACACTAACTTTCGATGATTTGAACCTCTCCTGTGAGTGCAGTTTTAGATTCCGATGCTTCAATTTAGGTTTACTGTATCCCTTGGACCTTCTTATTGACGAAGAAACACAGAAATTGCATGCGAATTTAATACAAAAGGCACAATGCCGACTTAAGTACAAGAGGACTGACACCCTAAGTTTCGATGATTTGAACCTCTCCTGGGAGTCCTGTTTTAGATTCCGATGCTTCACTTCAGGTTTACTGTATCCTTGGACCTTCTTGTTGACGATGAAACACAGAAATTGCATCCGAATTTAATACAAAAGGCACAATGCCGACTTAAGTACAAGAGGACTGACACTCTAACCTACTATGATTTGAACCACTCCTATGAGTCCAGTTTAAGATTCCGATGCGTCACTTCAGGTTTACTGTATAATTGGACCTTCTTATTGACGATGAAACACAGAAATTGCATCCGAATTTAATACAAAAGGCACAATGCCGACTAAAGTACAAGAGGACTGACACTCTAACTCTCTACGATTTGAAACCCTCCTCTGAGTCCTGATTCAGATTCCGATGCTTCCCATCAGGTTTACTGTATCTCTTGGACGTTCTTATCGATGATGAAACACAGAAATTACATCCGAATTCAATACAAAAGGCACAATACCGACTAAAGTACAAGAGGACTGACACTCTAACTCTCTATGATTTGAACCTCTCCTGTGAGTCCAGTATTAGATTCCGAAGCTTCACTTCAGGTTTACTGTATCCCTAGGACCTTCTTATTGACGATGAAACACAGAAATTGCATCCAAATTTAACACAAAAGGCACAATGCCGACTTAAGTACAAGAGGACTGACACTCTAACTTTCGATGATTTGAACCTCTCCTGTGAGTGCAGTTTTAGATTCCGATGCTTCAATTCAGGTTTACTGTATCCCTTGGACCTTCTTATTGACGATGAAGCACAGAAATTGCCTGCGAATTTAATACAAAAGGCACAATCCCGACTTAAGTACAAGAGGACTGACACTCTAAGATTCGATGTTTTGAACCTCTCCTGTGAGTCCTGTTTTAGATTCCGATGCTTCACTTCAGGTTTACTGTATCCTTGGACCTTCTTATTGACGATGAGACACAGAAATTGCATCCGAATTTAATACAAAAGGCACAATGCCGACTTAAGTACAAGAGGACTGACACTCTAACTTTCTATGATTTGAACCACTCCTATGAGTCCAGTTTAAGATTCCGATGCTTCACTTCAGGTTTACTGTATCCCTTGGACCTTCTTATTGACGATGAAACACAGAAATTGCATCCGAATTTAATACAAAAGGCACAATGCCGGCGTAAGTACAAGAGGTCTGAACCTCTATCTCTCTGTGATTTGAACCTCTCCTGTGAGTCCAGTTTTAGATACCGATGCTTCACTTCAGATTTACTGTATCCCTTGGACCTTCTTATTGACGATGAAACACAGAAATTGCACCCGAATTTAATACAAAAGGCACAAGGCCGACGTAAGTACAAGAGGACTGAACCTCTATCTCTCTATGATTTGAAACTCTCCTGTGAGTCCAGTTTTAGATTCCGATGCTTCACTTCAGGTTTACTGTATCCTTTGGACCTTCTTATTGACGATGAAACACAGAAATTGCATCCGAATTTAATACAAAAGGCACAATGCCGACTTAAGTACAAGAGAACTGACACTCTAACTTTCAATGATTTGAACTTCTCCTGTGAGTCCAGTTTAAGATTCCGATGCTTCACTTCAGGTTTCCTGTATCCCTTGGACCTTCTTATTGACGATGAAACACAGAAATTCCATCCGAATTTAATACAAATGGCACAATGCCGACTTAAGTACAAGAGGAGTGGCACTCTAAGTTTCGATGATTTTAACCACTCCTGTGAGTCCAGTTTTCGATTCCGATGCTTCACTTTAGGTTTACTGTATCCTTGGACCTTCTTATTGACGATGAAACACAGAAATTGCATCCGAATTTAATACAAAAGGCACAATGCCGACTTAAGTACAAGAGGACTGACACTCTAACTTTCTATGATTTGAACCACTCCTGTGAGTCCAGTTTGAGATTCCGATACTTCACTTCAGGTTTGCTGTATCCCTTGGACCTTCTGAGTGACGATGAAACACAGAAATTGCATCCAAATTTAATACAAAAGGCACAATGCCGACTTAAGTACAAGAGGACTGACACACTAACTTTCTATGATTTGAACCACTCCTGTGAGTCCAGTTTTAGATTCTGATGCTTTAATTCAGGTTCACTGTATGCCTTGGACCTTCTTATTGACGATGAAACACAGAAATTGCATCCGAATTCAATACAAAAGGCACAATGCCGACTTAAGTACAAGAGGACTGACATTCTAACTCTCTACGATTTGAACCTCTCCTCTGAGTCCAGTTTCAGATTCCGATGCTTCACATCAGGTTTACTGTACCTCTTGGACGTTCTTATCGATGATGAAACACAGAAATTACATCCGAATTCAACACAAAAGGCACAATGCCGACTTAAGTACAAGAGGACTGACACTCTAACTCTCTACGATTTGAACCTCTCCTGTGAGTCCAGTTTCAGATTCCGATGCTTCACATAAGGTTTACTGTATCTCTGGGACGTTCTTATCGATGATGAACCACAGAAATTACATCCGAATTCAATACAAATGGCACAATGCCGACTTAAGTACAAGAGGACTGACACACTAACTTTCGATGATTTGAACCTCTCCTGTGAGTGCAGTTTTAGATTCCGAAGCTTCAATTCAGGTTTACAGTATCCCTTGGACCTTCTTATTGACGAAGAAACACAGAAATTGCATGCGAATTTAATACAAAAGGCACAATGCCGACTTAAGTACAAGAGGACTGACACTCTAAGTTTCGATGATTTGAACCTCTCCTGGGAGTCCTGTTTTAGATTCCGATGCTTCACTTCTGGTTTACTGTATCCTTGGACCTTCTTATTGACGATGAAACACAGAAATTGCATCCGAATTTAGTACAAAAGGCACAATGCCGACTTAAGTACAAGAGGACTGACACTCTAACTCTCTATGATTTGAACCACTCCTATGAGTCCAGTTTAAGATTCCGATGCGTCACTTCAGGTTTGCTGTATAATTGGACCTTCTTATTGACGATGAAACACAGAAATTGCATCCGAATTTAATACAAAAGGCACAATGCCGACTAAAGTACAAGAGGACTGACACTCTAACTCTCTACGATTTGAACCTCTCCTCTGAGTCCTGTTTCAGATTCCGATGCTTCACATCAGGTTTACTGTATCTCTTGGACGTTCTTATCGATGATGAAACACAGAAATTACATCCGAATTCAATACAAAAGGCACAATACCGACTAAAGTACAAGAGGACTGACACTCTAACTCTCTATGATTTGAACCTCTCCTGTGAGTCCAGTATTAGATTCCGAAGCTTCACTTCAGGTTTACTGTATCCCTTGGACCTTCTTATTGACGATGAAACACAGATATTGCATCCAAATTTAATACAAAAGGCACAATGCCGACTTAAGTACAAGTGGACTGACACTCTAACTTTCGATGATTTGAACCTCTCCTGTGAGTGCAGTTTTAGATTCCGATGCTTGAATTCAGGTTTATTGTATGACTTGGACCTTCTTATTGACGATGAAACACAGAAATTGCATCCGAATTTAATACAAAAGGCACAATGCCAACTTAAGTACAGGAGGACTGACACTCTAACTTTCTATGATTTCAACCACTCCTGTGAGTCCAGTTTAAGATTCCGATGCCTCACTTCAAATTTACTGTATCCCTTTGACCTTCTTATTGACGATGAAACACAGAAATTGCATCCGAATTTAATACAAAAGGCACAATGCTGACGTAAGTACAAGAGGACTGAACCTCGATCTCTCTATGATTTGAACATTTCCTGTGAGTCCAGTTTTAGATTCCGATGCTTCACTTCAGGATTACTGTATCCCTTGGACCTTCTTATTGACGATGGAACACAGAAATTGCATCCGAATTTAACACAAAAGGCACAATGCCGACTTAAGTACAAGAGGACTGACACTCTAACTCTCTACGATTTGAACCTCTCCTGTGAGTCCAGTTTCAGATTCCGATGCGTCACATCAGGTTTACTGTATCTCTTGGACGTTCTTATCGATGATGAAACACAGAAATTACATCCGAATTCAATACAAAAGGCACAATACCGACTAAAGTACAAGAGGACTGACACTCTAACTCTCTATGATTTGAACATCTCCTGTGAGTCCAGTATTAGATTCCGAAGCTTCACTTCAGCTTTACTGTATCCCTAGGACCTTCTTATTGACGATGAAACACAGAAATTGCATCCAAATGTAATCCAAAAGGCACAATGCCGACTTAAGTACAAGAGGACTGACACTCTAACTTTCGATGATTTGAACCTCTCCTGTGAGTGCAGTTTTAGATTCCGATGCTTCAATTCAGGTTTACTGTATCCCTTGGACCTTCTTATTGACGATGAAACACAGAAATTGCCTGCGAATTTAATACAAAAGGCACAATCCCGACTTAAGTACAAGAGGACTGACACTCTAAGATTCGATGATTTGAACCTCTCCTGTGAGTCCTGTTTTAGATTCCAATGCTTCACTTCAGGTTTACTGTATCCTTGGACCTTCTTATTGACGATGAGACACAGAAATTGCATCCGAAATTAATACAAAAGGCACAATGCCGACTTAAGTACAAGAGGACTGACACTCTAACTTTCTATGATTTGAACCACTCCTATGAGTCCAGTTTAAGATTCCGATGCTTCACTTCAGGTTTACTGTATCCCTTGGACCTTCTTATTGACGATGAAACACAGAAATTGCATCCGAATTTAATACAAAAGGCACAATGCCGGCGTAAGTACAAGAGGTCTGAACCTCTATCTCTTTGTGATTTGAACCTCTCCTGTGAGTCCAGTTTTAGATTCCGATGCTTCACTTCAGATTTACTGTATCCCTTGGACCTTCTTATTGACGATGAAACACAGAAATTGCACCCGAATTTAATACAAAAGGCACAATGCCGACGTAAGTACAAGAGGACTGAACCTCTATCTCTCTATGATTTGAAACTCTCCTGTGAGTCCAGTTTTAGATTCCGATGCTTCACTTCAGGTTTACTGTATCCCTTGGACCCTCTTATTGACAATGAAACACAGAAATTGCATCCGTAATTAATGCAAAAGGCACAATACCGACTTCAGTACAAGTGGACTGACACTCTAAGTTTCTATGATTTGAGCCTCTCCTGTGAGTCCAGTTTTCGATTCCGATACTGCACTTTAGGTTTACTGTATCCTTGGACCCTCTTATTGACGATGAAACACAGAAATTGCATCCGATTTTAATACAAAAGGCACAATGCCGACTTCAGTACAAGAGGACAGACACTCTAACTTTCTATTATTTAAACCACTCCCGTGAGTCCAGTTTTAGATTCTGATGCTTCAATTCAGGTTCACTGTATGCCTCGGACCTTCATATTGACGATGAAACACAGAAATTGCATCTGAATTTAATGCAAAAGGCACAATGCCGACTTAAGTACAAGAGGACTGACACTCTCACTCTCTATGATTTGAACCTCTCCTGTGAGTCCAGTTTTAGATTCCGATGCTTCAATTAAGGTTTACTGTATCCCTTGGACCTTCTTATTGACGATGAAATACAGAAATTTCATCCGAATTTAATACAAAAGGCACAATGCCGACTTATGTACAAGAGGAGTGACACTCTAAGTTTCGATGATTTGAACCTCTCCTGTGAGTCCAGTTTTCGATTCCGATACTGCACTTTAGGTTTACTGTATCCTTGGACCCTCTTATTGACGATGAAACACAGAAATTGCATCCGATTTTAATACAAAAGGCACAATGCCGACTTCAGTACAAGAGGACAGACACTCTAACTTTCTATTATTTAAACCACTCCCGTGAGTCCAGTTTTAGATTCTGATGCTTCAATTCAGGTTCACTGTATGCCTCGGACCTTCATATTGACGATGAAACACAGAAATCGCATCCGAATTTAATACAAAAGGCACAATGCCGACTTAAGTACAAGAGGACTGACACTCTAACTCTCTACGATTTGAACCTCTCCTGTGAGTCCAGTTTCAGATTCCGATGCTTAACATCAGGTTTACTGTATCTCTGGGACGTTCTTATCGATAATGAAACACAGAAATTACATCCGAATTCAATACAAATGGCACAATACCGACTAAAGTACAAGAGGAATGACACTCTAACTCTCTATGATTTGAACCTCTCCTGTGAGTCCAGTATTAGATTCCGAAGCTTCACTTCAGGTTTACTGTATCCCTAGGACCTTCTTATTGATGATGAAATACAGAAATTGCATCCAAATTCAATACAAAAGGCACAATGCCGACTTAAGTACAAGAGGACTGACACTCTAACTTTCGATGATTTGAACCTCTCCTGTGAGTGCAGTTTTAGATTCCGATGCTTGAATTCAGGTTTATTGTATCCCTTGGAACTTCTTATTGACGATGAAACACAGAAATTGCATCCGAATTTAATACAAAAGGCACAATGCCAACTTAAGTACAGGAGGACTGACACTCTAACTTTCTATGATTTCAACCACTCCTGTGAGTCCAGTTTAAGATTCCGATGCATCACTTCAAATTTACTGTATCCCTTGGACCTTCTTATTGACGATGAAACACAGAAATTGCATCCGAATTTAATACAAAAGGCACAATGCTGACGTAAGTACAAGAGGACTGAACCTCGATCTCTCTATGATTTGAACATCTCCTGTGAGTTCAGTTTTAGATTCCGATGCTTCACTTCAGGATTACTGTATCCCTTGGACCTTCTTATTGACGATGGAACACAGAAATTGCATCCGAATTTAATACAAAAGGCACAATGCCGACTTAAGTACAAGAGGACTGACACTCTAACTCTCTACGATTTGAACCTCTCCTGTGAGTCCAGTTTCAGATTCCGATGCATCACATCAGGTTTACTGTATCTCTTGGACGTTCTTATCGATGATGAAACACAGAAATTACATCCGAATTCAATACAAAAGGCACAATACCGACTAAAGTACAAGAGGACTGACACTCTAACTCTCTATGATTTGAACCTCTCCTGTGAGTCCAGTATTAGATTCCGAAGCTTCACTTCAGGTTTACTGTATCCCTAGGACCTTCTTATTGACGATGAAACACAGAAATTGCATCCAAATTTAATACAAAAGGCACAATGCCGACTTAAGTACAAGGGGACTGACACTCTAACTTTCGATGATTTGAACCTCTCCTGTGAGTGCAGTTTTAGATTCCGATGCTTCAATTCAGGTTTACTGTATCCCTTGGACCTTCTTATTGACGATGAAACACAGAAATTGAATGCGAATTTAATACAAAAGGCACAATCCCGACTTAAGTACAAGAGGACTGACACTCTAATATTCGATGATTTGAACCTCTCCTGTGAGTCCAGTTTTCGATTCCGATACTGCACTTTAGGTTTACTGTATCCTTGGACCCTCTTATTGACGATGAAACACAGAAATTGCATCCGATTTTAATACAAAAGGCACAATGCCGACTTCAGTACAAGAGGACTGACACTCTAACTTTCTATGATATGAACCACTCCTGTGAGTCCAGTTTGAGATTCCGATACTTCACTTCAGGTTTGCTGTATCCCTTGGACCTTCTTATTGACGATGAAACACAGAAATTGCATCCAAATTTAATACAAAAGGCACAATGCCGACTTAAGTACAAGAGGACAGACACTCTAATTTTCTATTATTTAAACCACTCCTGTGAGTCCAGTTTTAGATTCTGATGCTTCAATTCAGGTTCACTGTATGCCTTGGACCTTCTTATTGACGATGAAACACAGAAATTGCATCCGAATTTAATACAAAAGGCACAATGGCGACTTAAGTACAAGAGGACTGACACTCTAACTCTCTACGATTTGAACCTCTCCTGTGAGTCCAGTTTCAGATTCCGATGCTTCACATCAGGTTTACTGTATCTCTGGGACGTTCTTATCGATAATGAAACACAGAAATTACATCCGAATTCAATACAAATGGCACAATACCGACTAAAGTACAAGAGGAAACACACTCTAACTCTCTATGATTTGAACCTCTCCTGTGAGTCCAGTATTAGATTCCGAAGCTTCACTTCAGGTTTACTGTATCCCTAGGACCTTCTTATTGATGATGAAACACAGAAATTGCATCCAAATTCAATACAAAAGGCACAATGCCGACTTAAGTACAAGAGGACTGACACTCTAACTTTCGATGATTTGAACCTCTCCTGTGAGTGCAGTTTTAGATTCCGATGCTTCAATTCAGGTTTACTGTATCCCCTTGGACCTTCTTATTGACGATGAAACACAGAAATTGCATGCGAATTTAATACAAAAGGCACAATGCCGACTTAAGTACAAGAGGACTGACACTCTAAGTTTCGATGATTTGAACCTCTCCTGTGAGTCCTGTTTTAGATTCCGATGCTTCACTTCAGGTTTACTGTATCCTTGGACGTTCTTATTGACGATGAAACACAGAAATTGCATCCGAATTTAATACAAAAGGCACAATGCCGACTTAAGTACAAGAGCACTGACACTCTAACTTTCTATGATTTGAACCACTCCTATGAGTCCAGTTTAAGATTCCGATGCGTCACTTCAGGTTTACTGTATCCCTTGGACCTTCTTATTGACGATGAAACACAGGAATTGCATCCGAATCTAATACAAAAGGCACAATGCCGACGTAAGTACAAGAGGACTGACACACTAACTTTCGATGATTTGAACCTCTCCTGTGAGTCCAGTTTTAGATTCCGATGCTTCACTTCAGGTTTACTATATCCCTTGGATCTTCTTATTGACGATGAAACACAGAAAATGCATCCGAATTTAATACAAAAGGCACAATGTCGACTTAAGTACAAGAGGACTGACACTCTAAGTTTCGATGATTTGAACCTCTCCTGTGAGTCCAGTTTTAGATTCCGATGCTTCACTTCAGGTTTACTGTATCCTTGGACCTTCTTATTGACGATGAAACACAGAAATTGCATCCGAATTTAAT
This sequence comes from Schistocerca serialis cubense, assembly GCF_023864345.2. Taxonomy (NCBI): domain Eukaryota; kingdom Metazoa; phylum Arthropoda; class Insecta; order Orthoptera; family Acrididae; genus Schistocerca; species Schistocerca serialis. Next base: position 89,526,217 of record NC_064645.1, read on the forward strand.
ACCAAAGGCACAATGCCGACTTAAGTACAAGAGGACTGACACTCTAACTTTCTATGATTTGAACCACTCGTGTGAGTCCAGTTTAAGATTCCGATGCTTCACTTCAGGTTTGCTGTATCCATTGGACCTTCTTATTGACGATGAAACACAGAAATTGCATCCGAATTTAATACAAAAGGCACAATGCTGACTTAAGTACAAGAGGACTGACACTGTAACTTTCTATGACTTGAACGTCTCCTGTGAGTCCAGTTTTAGATTCCGATGCTTCACTTCAGCTTAACTCTATCCCTTGGACCTTCTTATTGACGATGAACCACAGAAATTGCATCCGATTTTAATACAAAAGGCACACTGCCGACTTAAGTACAAGAGGACTGACACTCTAACTTTCTATGATTTGAACCACTCCTGTGAGTCCAGTTTGAGATTCCGATACTTCACTTCAGGTTTGCTGTATCCCTTGGACCTTCTGAGTGACGATGAAACACAGAAATTGCATCCAAATTTAATACAAAAGGCACAATGCCGACTTAAGTACAAGAGGACTGACACACTAACTTTCTATGATTTGAACCACTCCTGTGAGTCCAGTTTTAGATTCTGATGCTTTAATTCAGGTTCACTGTATGCCTTGGACCTTCTTATTGACGATGAAACACAGATATTGCATCCGAATTCAATACAAAAGGCACAATGCCGACTTAAGTACAAGAGGACTGACACTCTAACCCTCTAAGATTTGAACCTCTCCTCTGAGTCCAGTTTCAGATTCCGATGCTTCACATCAGGTTTACTGTATCTCTTGGACGTTCTTATCGATGATGAAACACAGAAATTACAACCGAATTCAATACAAAAGGCACAATGCCGACTTAAGTACAAGAGGACTGACACTCTAACTCTCTACGATTTGAACCTCTCCTGTGAGTCCAGTTTCAGATTCCGATGCTTCACATAAGGTTTACTGTATCTCTGGGACGTTCTTATCGATGATGAACCACAGAAATTACATCCGAATTCAATACAAATGGCACAATGCCGACTTAAGTACAAGAGGACTGACACACTAACTTTCGATGATTTGAACCTCTCCTGTGAGTGCAGTTTTAGATTCCGATGCTTCAATTCCGGTTTACTGTATCCCTTGGACCTTCTTATTGACGAAGAAACACAGAAATTGCATGCGAATTTAATACAAAAGGCACAATGCCGACTTAAGTACAAGAGGACTGACACTCTAAGTTTCGATGATTTGAACCTTTCCTGTTAGTCCTGTTTTAGATTCCGATGCTTCACTTCAGGTTTACTGTATCCTTGGACCTTCTTATTGACGATGAAACACAGAAATTGCATCCGAATTTAATACAAAAGGCACAATGCCGACTAAAGTACAAGAGGACTGACACTCTAACTTTCTATGATTTGAACCACTCCTATGAGTCCAGTTTAAGATTCCGATGCGTCACTTCAGGTTTACTGTATAATTGGACCTTCTTATTGACGATGAAACACAGAAATTGCATCCGAATTTAATACAAAAGGCACAATGCCGACTTAAGTACAAGTGGACTGACACTCTGACTTTCTATGATTTGAACCACTCGTGTGAGTCCAGTTTAAGATTCCGATGCTTCACTTCAGGTTTGCTGTATCCATTGGACCTTCTTATTGACGATGAAACACAGAAATTGCATCCGAATTTAATACAAAAGGCACAATGCTGACTTAAGTACAAGAGGACTGACACTGTAACTTTCTATGACTTGAACGTCTCCTGTGAGTCCAGTTTTAGATTCCGATGCTTCACTTCAGCTTAACTCTATCCCTTGGACCTTCTTATTGACGATGAACCACAGAAATTGCATCCGATTTTAATACAAAAGGCACACTGCCGACTTAAGTACAAGAGGACTGACACTCTAACTTTCTATGATTTGAACCACTCCTGTGAGTCCAGTTTGAGATTCCGATACTTCACTTCAGGTTTGCTGTATCCCTTGGACCTTCTGAGTGACGATGAAACACAGAAATTGCATCCAAATTTAATACAAAAGGCACAATGCCGACTTAAGTACAAGAGGACTGACACACTAACTTTCTATGATTTGAACCACTCCTGTTAGTCCAGTTTTAGATTCTGATGCTTTAATTCAGGTTCACTGTATGCCTTGGACCTTCTTATTGACGATGAAACACAGATATTGCATCCGAATTCAATACAAAAGGCACAATGCCGACTTAAGTACAAGAGGACTGACACTCTAACTCTCTAAGATTTGAACCTCTCCTCTGAGTCCAGTTTCAGATTCCGATGCTTCACATCAGGTTTACTGTATCTCTTGGACGTTCTTATCGATGATGAAACACAGAAATTACAACCGAATTCAATACAAAAGGCACAATGCCGACTTAAGTACAAGAGGACTGACACTCTAACTCTCTACGATTTGAACCTCTCCTGTGAGTCCAGTTTCAGATTCCGATGCTTCACATAAGGTTTACTGTATCTCTGGGACGTTCTTATCGATGATGAACCACAGAAATTACATCCGAATTCAATACAAATGGCACAATGCCGACTTAAGTACAAGAGGACTGACACACTAACTTTCGATGATTTGAACCTCTCCTGTGAGTGCAGTTTTAGATTCCGATGCTTCAATTCCGGTTTACTGTATCCCTTGGACCTTCTTATTGACGAAGAAACACAGAAATTGCATGCGAATTTAATACAAAAGGCACAATGCCGACTTAAGTACAAGAGGACTGACACTCTAAGTTTCGATGATTTGAACCTTTCCTGGGAGTCCTGTTTTAGATTCCGATGCTTCACTTCAGGTTTACTGTATCCTTGGACCTTCTTATTGACGATGAAACACAGAAATTGCATCCGAATTTAATACAAAAGGCACAATGCCGACTAAAGTACAAGAGGACTGACACTCTAACTTTCTATGATTTGAACCACTCCTATGAGTCCAGTTTAAGATTCCGATGCGTCACTTCAGGTTTACTGTATAATTGGACCTTCTTATTGACGATGAAACACAGAAATTGCATCCGAATTTAATACAAAAGGCACAATGCCGACTTAAGTACAAGTGGACTGACACTCTAACTTTCTATGATTTGAACCACTCCTGTGAGTCCAGTTTAAGATTCCGATGCTTCACTTCAGGTTTACTGTATCCTTTGGACCTACTTATTGACGATGAAACACAGAAATTGCATCCGAATGTAATACAAAAGGCACAATGCCGACTTAAGTACAAGAGGACTGACACTCTAACTTTCGATGATTTGAACTTCCCCTGTGAGTCCAGTTTAAGATTCCGATGCTTCACTTCAGGTTTCCTGTATCCCTTGGACCTTCTTATTGACGATGAAACACAGAAATTCCATCCGAATTTAATACAAATGGCACAATGCCGACTTAAGTACAAGAGGAGTGACACTCTAATATTCGATGATTTGAACCTCTCCTGTGAGTCCAGTTTTCGATTCCGATACTGCACTTTAGGTTTACTGTATCCTTGGAGCCTCTTATTGACGATGAAACACAGAAATTGCATCCGATTTTAATACAAAAGGCACAATGCCGACTTCAGTACAAGAGGACTGACACTCTAACTTTCTATGATATGAACCACTCCTGTGAGTCCAGTTTGAGATTCCGATACTTCACTTCAGGTTTGCTGTATCCCTTGGACCTTCTTATTGACGATGAAACACAGAAATTGCATCCAAATTTAATACAAAAGGCACAATGCCGACTTAAGTACAAGAGGACAGACACTCTAATTTTCTATTATTTAAACCACTCCTGTGGGTCCAGTTTTAGATTCTGATGCTTCAATTCAGGTTCACTGTATGCCTTGGACCTTCTTATTGACGATGAAACACAGAAATTGCATCCGAATTTAATACAAAAGGCACAATGGCGACTTAAGTACAAGAGGACTGACACTCTAACTCTCTACGATTTGAACCTCTCCTGTGAGTCCAGTTTCAGATTCGGATGCTTCACATCAGGTTTACTGTATCTCTGGGACGTTCTTATCGATAATGAAACACAGAAATTACATCCGAATTCAATACAAATGGCACAATACCGACTAAAGTACAAGAGGAAACACACTCTAACTCTCTATGATTTGAACCTCTCCTGTGAGTCCAGTATTAGATTCCGAAGCTTCACTTCAGGTTTACTGTATCCCTAGGACCTTCTTATTGATGATGAAACACAGAAATTGCATCCAAATTCAATACAAAAGGCACAATGCCGACTTAAGTACAAGAGGACTGCACTCTAACTTTCGATGATTTGAACCTCTCCTGTGAGTGCAGTTTTAGATTCCGATGCTTCAATTCAGGTTTACTGTATCCCCTTGGACCTTCTTATTGACGATGAAACACAGAAATTGCATGCGAATTTAATACAAAAGGCACAATGCCGACTTAAGTACAAGAGGACTGACACTCTAAGTTTCGATGATTTGAACCTCTCCTGTGAGTCCTGTTTTAGATTCCGATGCTTCACTTCAGGTTTACTGTATCCTTGGACGTTCTTATTGACGATGAAACACAGAAATTGCATCCGAATTTAATACAAAAGGCACAATGCCGACTTAAGTACAAGAGCACTGACACTCTAACTTTCTATGATTTGAACCACTCCTATGAGTCCAGTTTAAGATTCCGATGCGTCACTTCAGGTTTACTGTATCCCTTGGACCTTCTTATTGACGATGAAACACAGGAATTGCATCCGAATCTAATACAAAAGGCACAATGCCGACGTAAGTACAAGAGGACTGACACACTAACTTTCGATGATTTGAACCTCTCCTGTGAGTCCAGTTTTAGATTCCGATGCATCACTTCAGGTTTACTATATCCCTTGGATCTTCTTATTGACGATGAAACACAGAAAATGCATCCGAATTTAATACAAAAGGCACAATGTCGACTTAAGTACAAGAGGACTGACACTCTAAGTTTCGATGATTTGAACCTCTCCTGTGAGTCCAGTTTTAGATTCCGATGCTTCACTTCAGGTTTACTGTATCCTTGGACCTTCTTATTGACGATGAAACACAGAAATTGCATCCGAATTTAATACCAAAGGCACAATGCCGACTTAAGTACAAGAGGACTGACACTCTAACTTTCTATGATTTGAACCACTCGTGTGAGTCCAGTTTAAGATTCCGATGCTTCACTTCAGGTTTGCTGTATCCATTGGACCTTCTTATTGACGATGAAACACAGAAATTGCATCCGAATTTAATACAAAAGGCACAATGCTGACTTAAGTACAAGAGGACTGACACTGTAACTTTCTATGACTTGAACGTCTCCTGTGAGTCCAGTTTTAGATTCCGATGCTTCACTTCAGCTTAACTCTATCCCTTGGACCTTCTTATTGACGATGAACCACAGAAATTGCATCCGATTTTAATACAAAAGGCACACTGCCGACTTAAGTACAAGAGGACTGACACTCTAACTTTCTATGATTTGAACCACTCCTGTGAGTCCAGTTTGAGATTCCGATACTTCACTTCAGGTTTGCTGTATCCCTTGGACCTTCTGAGTGACGATGAAACACAGAAATTGCATCCAAATTTAATACAAAAGGCACAATGCCGACTTAAGTACAAGAGGACTGACACACTAACTTTCTATGATTTGAACCACTCCTGTGAGTCCAGTTTTAGATTCTGATGCTTTAATTCAGGTTCACTGTATGCCTTGGACCTTCTTATTGACGATGAAACACAGATATTGCATCCGAATTCAATACAAAAGGCACAATGCCGACTTAAGTACAAGAGGACTGACACTCTAACTCTCTAAGATTTGAACCTCTCCTCTGAGTCCAGTTTCAGATTCCGATGCTTCACATCAGGTTTACTGTATCTCTTGGACGTTCTTATCGATGATGAAACACAGAAATTACAACCGAATTCAATACAAAAGGCACAATGCCGACTTAAGTACAAGAGGACTGACACTCTAACTCTCTACGATTTGAACCTCTCCTGTGAGTCCAGTTTCAGATTCCGATGCTTCACATAAGGTTTACTGTATCTCTGGGACGTTCTTATCGATGATGAACCACAGAAATTACATCCGAATTCAATACAAATGGCACAATGCCGACTTAAGTACAAGAGGACTGACACACTAACTTTCGATGATTTGAACCTCTCCTGTGAGTGCAGTTTTAGATTCCGATGCTTCAATTCAGGTTTACTGTATCCCTTGGACCTTCTTATTGACGAAGAAACACAGAAATTGCATGCGAATTTAATACAAAAGGCACAATGCCGACTTAAGTACAAGAGGACTGACACTCTAAGTTTCGATGATTTGAACCCTTTCCTGGGAGTCCTGTTTTAGATTCCGATGCTTCACTTCAGGTTTACTGTATCCTTGGACCTTCTTATTGACGATGAAACACAGAAATTGCATCCGAATTTAATACAAAAGGCACAATGCCGACTAAAGTACAAGAGGACTGACACTCTAACTTTCTATGATTTGAACCACTCCTATGAGTCCAGTTTAAGATTCCGATGCGTCACTTCAGGTTTACTGTATAATTGGACCTTCTTATTGACGATGAAACACAGAAATTGCATCCGAATTTAATACAAAAGGCACAATGCCGACTTAAGTACAAGTGGACTGACACTCTAACTTTCTAAGATTTGAACCACTCCTGTGAGTCCAGTTTAAGATTCCGATGCTTCACTTCAGGTTTACTGTATCCTTTGGACCTACTTATTGACGATGAAACACAGAAATTGCATCCGAATGTAATACAAAAGGCACAATGCCGACTTAAGTACAAGAGGACTGACACTCTAACTTTCGATGATTTGAACTTCCCCTGTGAGTCCAGTTTAAGATTCCGATGCTTCACTTCAGGTTTCCTGTATCCCTTGGACCTTCTTATTGACGATGAAACACAGAAATTCCATCCGAATTTAATACAAATGGCACAATGCCGACTTAAGTACAAGAGGAGTGACACTCTAAGTTTCGATGATTTGAACCTCTCCTGTGAGTCCAGTTTTCGATTCCGATGCTTCACTTTAGGTTTAGTGTATCCTTGGACCTTCATATTGACGATGAGACACAGAAATTGCATCCGAATTTAATACAAAAGGCACAATGCCGACTTAAGTACAAGAGGACTGACACTCTAACTTTCTATGATTTGAACCACTCGTGTGAGTCCAGTTTAAGTTTCCGATGCTTCACTTCAGGTTTACTGTATCCCTTGGACGTTCTTATTGACGATGAAACACAGAAATTGCATCCGAATTTAATACAAAAGGCACAATGCTGACTTAAGTACAGGAGGAATGACACTGTAACTTTCTATGACTTGAACCTCTCCTGTGAGTCCAGTTTTAGATTCCAATGCTTCACTTCAGGTTAACTGTATCCCTTGGACCTTCTTATTGACGATGAACCACAGAAATTGCATCCGATTTTAATACAAAAGGCACAATGCCGACTTAAGTACAAGAGGAATGACACTCTAACTTTCTATGATTTGAACCACTCCTGTGAGTCCAGTTTGAGATTCCGATACTTCATTTCAGGTTTGCTGTATCCCTTGGACCTTCTTGTTGACGATGAAACACAGAAATTGCATCCAAATTTAATAAAAAAGGCACAATGCCGACTTAAGTACAAGAGGACTGATCCTCTAACTTTCTATGATTCAAACCACGCCTGTGAGTCCAGTCTTAGATTCTGATGCTTCAATTCAGGTTCACTGTATGCTTTGGACCTTCTTATTGACGATGAAACACAGAAATTGCATCCGAATTTAATACAAAAGGCACAATGCCGACTTAAGTACAAGAGGACTAACACTCTATGTTTCGATGATTTGAACCTCTCCTGTGAGTCTAGTTTTCAATTCCGATGCTCCACTTTAGGTTTACTGTATCCTTGGACCTTCTTATTGACGATGAAACACAGAAATAGCATCCGAATTTAATACAAAAGGCACAATGGCGACTTAAGTACAAGAGGACTGACACTCTAACTCTCTATGATTTGAACCACTGCTGTGAGTCCAGTTTAAGATTCCGATGCTTCACTTCAGGTTTACTGTATCCCTTCGACCTTCTTATTGACGATGAAACACAGAAATTGCATCCGAATTTAATACAAAAGGCGCAATGCCGACGTAAGTACAAGAGGACTGAACTTCTATCTCTCTATGATTTGAACCTCTCCTGTGAGTCCAGTTTTAGATTCCGATGCTTCACTAAAGGTTTAATGTATCCCTTGGACCTTCGTATTGACGATGAATCACAGAAATTGCATCCGAATTTAATACAAAAGGCACAATGCCGACTTAAGTACAAGAGGACTGACACTCTAACTTTCGATGATTTGAACTTCTCCTGTGAGTCCAGTTTTAGATTCCGAAGCTTCACATCAGGTTAACTGTATCTCTCGGACCTTCTTATTGATGATGAAACACCGAAATTACATCCGAATTCAATACAAAAGGCACAATACCGACTTAAGTACAAGAGGACTGACACTCTAACTCTCCATGATTTGAACCTCTCCTGTGAGTCCAGTTTTAGATTCCGATGCTTCAATTCAGGTTTACTGTATCCCTTGGACCTTCTTATTGACGATGAAACACAGAAATTGCATCCGTATTTAATGCAAAAGGCTCATTGCCGACTTAAGTACAAGTGGACAGACACTCTAACTTTCTATGACTTGGACCTCGATTGTAAGTCCAGTTTCAGATTCCGATGCTACACGACAGGTTTACTGTATCCCTCGGACAGTCTTATTGAAGATGAAACACAGAAATTGCATCCAAATTGAATATAAAAGGCACAATGCTGACCTTAGAACAAGAGGACTGACACTCTAACTTTCTCTGACTTGAACCTCTCCTGTGAGCCCAGTTTTAGATACCGATGCTTCACATCAGGTTTACTGTAACTCTTGGATCTTATTATTGATGATGAAACACAGAAATTACATCCGAATTCAATACAAAAGGCACAATAACGACTTAAGTACAAGAGGACTAACACTCTAAATTTTTATGATTTGAACCTCTCCTGTGAGTCCAGTTTTAGATCCCGATGCTTCACTTCAGGTTTACTGTATCCCTTGGACCTTCTTATTGACGATGAAACACAGAAATTCCATCCGATTTGAATACAAAAGTCACAATGCCGAAATAAGTACAAGAGGACTGACACTCTAACTTTCTATGATTTTAACTTCTCCTGTGAGTCCAGTTTTAGATTCCGATGCTTCACATCAGGTTAACTGTATCTCTCGGACCTTCTTATTGATGATGAAACACCGAAATTACATCCGAATTCAATACAAAAGGAACAATACCGACATAAGTACAAGAGGACTGACACTCTAACTCTCTATGATTTGAACCTCACCTGTGAGTCCAGTTTTAGATTCCGATGCTTCATTTCAGGTTTACTGTATCCCTTAGACCTTCTTATTGACGATGAAACACAGAAATTGCATCCGAATTTAATACAAAATGCACAATGCCGACTTAAGTACATGAGGACTGAAACTCTAACTCTCTATGATTTGATACTCTCCTGTGAGTCCAGTATTAGATTCCGATGCTTCTTTTCAGGTTTACTGTATCCCTTGGACCTTCTTATTGACGATGAATCACAGAAATTGCATCCGAATTTAATACAAAAGGCACAATGCCGACTTAAGTACAAGACGACTGACACTCTAACATTCTAAGATTTGAACCTCTCCTGTGAGTCCAGTTTTAGATTCCGATGCTTTACTTCAGGTTTACTGTATCCCTTGGACCCCCTTATTGACGATGAAACACAGAAATTCAATCCGAATTTAATACAAAAACACAATGCCGACTTAAGTAAAAGGGGACTGACACTCTAACTTTCTATGATTTGAACCTCTCCTGTGAGTCCAGTTTTAGATTCCGATGCTTCACTTCAGGTTTCCTGTATCCATTGGACCTTCTTATTGAAGATGAAACACAGAAATTGCATCCGAATTTAATACAAAAGGCACAATGCTGACTTAAGTACAAGAGGACTGACACTCTAATTTTCTATTACTTGAACCTCTCCTGTGAGTCCAGTTTTAGATTCCGATGCTTCACTTCAGGTTTACTGTATCCCTTGGACATTCTTATTGACGATGAAACACAGAAATTGCATCTGAATTTAATACAAAAGGCACAATGCCGACTTAGGTACAAGAGGACTGACACTCTTACTTTCTATGACTTGGACCTCTATTGTGAGTCCAGTTTTAGATTCCGATGCTTCACTTCAGGTTTACTGTATCCCTTGGACCTTCTTATTGAGGATGAAACACAGAAATTGCATCCGAATGTAATACAAAAGGCACAATGCCGACTTAAGTACAAGAGGACTGACACTCTAACTTTCTATGATTGGAACCTCTCCTGTGAGTCCAGTTTTAGATTCCGATGCTTCACATCAGGTTAACTGTATCTCTCGGACCTTCTTACTGATGATGAGACACAGAAATTACATCCGAATACAATACAAAAGGCACAATACCGACTTAAGTACAAGAGGACTGACACTCTAACTCACTATGATTTGAACCTCTCCTGTGAGTCCAGTTTTAGATTCCGATGCTTCACTTCAGGTATAGTGTATCCCTTGGACCTTCTTACTGATGATGAAACACAGAAATTGCATCCGAATTTAATATAAAGGCACAATGCCGACCTAAGTACAAGAGGACTGACACTCTAAATTTCTACTATTTGAACCTCTCCTGTGAGTCCAGTTTTAGATTCCGATGCTTCACATCAGGTTTAATGTATCTCTTGGACCTTCTTATCGATGATGAAACACAGAAATTACATCCGAATTCAATACAAAAGGCATAATACCGACATAAGTACAAGAGGACTGACACTCTAACTCACTATGATTTGAACCTCTCCTGTGAGTCCAGTTTTAGATTCCGATGCTTCACTTCAGGTTTACTGTATCCTTGGACCTTCTTATTGACGATGAAACACAGAAATTGCATCCGAATTTAATACAAAAGGCACAATGCCGACTTCAGTACAAGAGGACTGACACTCTAACTCTCTATGATTTGATCCTCTCCTGTGAGTCCAGGTTAATATTCCGATGCTTCTTTTCAGGTTTACTGTACCCCTTGGACCTTCTTATTGACGACGAAACACAGAAATTGCATCCGAATTAATTACATAAGGCACAATGCCGACTTAAGTACAAGAGGACTGACACTCTAACACTCTATGATTTGAACCTTTCCTGTGAGTCCAGTTTCTGATTCCCATGCTTCACTTCAGGTTTACTGTATCCCTTAGACCTTCTTATTGACGATGAAACACAGAAATTGCATCCAACTTTAATACAAAAGGCACAATACCTACTTAAGTACAAGAGGACTGAATCTCTAATTTTCTATGACTTGAACCTCTCCTGTGAGTCCAGTTTTCGATTCAAATGCTTCACTTCAGGTTTGCTGTATCCCTTGGACCTTCTTATTGACGATGAAACACAGAAATTGCATCCGATTTTAATACTAAAGGCACAATGCCGACATAAGTACAAGAGGACTGACACTCTAAATTTCTACGATTTGAACCACTCCTGTGAGTCCAGTTTAAGATTCCGATACTTCACTTCAGGTTTGCTGTATCCCTTGGACCTTCTTATCGACGATGAAACACAGAAATTGCATCCGAATTTAATACAAAAGGCACAATGCTGACTGAAGTACAATTGGACTGACACTCTAAATTTCTATGACTTGAACCTCTCCTGTGAGCCCAGTTTTAGATTCCGATGCTTCACTTCAGGTTTACTGTATACCGTGGACCTTCTTATTGAAGATGAAACACAAAAAGGGCATCCGAATTTAATACAAAAGGCACAATGCCGACTTATGTACAAGAGGACTGACACTCTAACTCTCTACGATTTGAACCTCTCCTGTGAGTCCAGTTTTAGATTCCGATGCTTCACATCAGGTTTAATGTATCTCTTGGACGTTCTTATCGATGATGAAACACAGAAATTACATCCGAATTCAATACAAAAGGCATAATACCGACATAAGTACAAGAGGACTGACACTCTAACTCACTATGATTTGAACCTCTCCTGTGAGTCCAGTTTTAGATTCCGATGCTTCACTTCAGGTTTACTGTATCCCTTGGACCTTCTTCTTGACGACGAAAGACAGAAATTGCATCCAAATTTAATACAAAAGGCACAATACCTACTTAAGTACAAGAGGACTGACACTCTAATTTTCTATGACTTGAACCTCTCCTGTGGGTCCAGTTTTAGATTCAAATGCTTCACTTCAGGTTTGCTGTATCCCTTGGATCTTCTTATTGACGATGAAACACAGAAATTGCATCCGATTTTAATACAAAATGCACAATGCCGACATAAGTACAAGAGGACTTACACTCTATATTTCTACGATTTGAACCACTCCTGTGAGTCCAGTTTAAGATTCCGATACTTCACTTCAGGTTTGTGTATGTCTTGTACCTTCTTATTGACGATGAAACACAGAAATTGCATCCGAATTTAATACAAAAGGCACAATGCTGACTCAGGTACAAGAGGACTGACACTCTTACATTCTATGACTTCGACCTCTATTGTGAGTTCAGTTTCGGATTGCGATGCTTCACTTCAGGTTTACTGTATCCCTTGGACCTCCTTATTGAAGATGAAACACAGAAATTGCATCCGAATTTAATACAAAAGGCACAATGCCGACTTAAGTACAAGAGGACTGACACTCTAACATTCTATGATTTGAACCTCTTCTGTGAGTCCAGTTTTATATACCGATGCATCACTACAGGTTTACTGTATCCCTTGGACCTTCTTATTGAGGATGAAACGCAGAAATTGCATCCGGATTTAATACAAAAGGCACAATGCCGACTTTAGTACAAGAGGACTGACATTCTAAATTTCTACGATTTGAACCTCTCCTGTGAGTCCATTTGTAGATTGTGATGCTTCACATCCGGCTTACCGTATCTCTTGGAACTTCTTATCGATGATGAAACACAGAAATTACATCTGAAATTAATACAAAAAGCATAATACCGACATAAGTACAAGAGGACTGACACTCTAACACTCTATGATTTGAACCTCTCCTGTGAGACCAGTTTTAGATTCCAATGCTTCACTTCAGGTTCACTGTATCCCTTGGACCTTCTTATTGACGATGAAACACAGAAATTGGATCCAAATTTAATACAAAAGGCACAATGCCGACTTAAGTAGAAGAGTACTGACACTCTAACTTTCTATGATTTGAACCTCTCCAGTGAGTCCAGTTTTATTATTTCGGTGCTTCACTTCAGGTTTACTGTATCCCATGGACCTTCTTATTGAGGATGAAACACAGAAATTGCATCCGAATTTAATACAAAAGGCACAATGCCGACTTAAGTACATGAGGACTGACACTCTAACTTTCTATGATTTGAACGTCTCCTGTGAGTCCACTTTTAGATTTCGATGCTTCACATCAGGTTAACTGTATCTCTCGGACCTTCTTATTGATCATGAAACACAGATATTACATCCGAATTCAATACAAAAGGCACAATGCCGACTTAAGTACAAGAGGACTGACACTCTAACTCTCTATGATTTGAACCCCTCCTGTGAGTCCAGTTTTAGATTCCGATGCTTCATTTCAGTTTTACTGTATCCCTTAGACCTTCTTATTGACGATGAAACACAGAAATAGCATCCGAATTTAATACAAAAGGAACAATGCCGACTTAAGTACAAGAGGACTGAACCTCTAACTCTCTATGATTCGAACCTCTCCTGTGAGTCCAGTTTTAGATTCCGATGCTTCACTTCAGGTTTACAGTATCCCTTGGACCTTCTTATTGACGATGAAATACAGAAATTGCATCCAAATTTAATACAAAAGGCACAATGCCGACTTAAGTACAAGAGGACTGACACTCTAAATCTCTACGATTTGAACCTCTCCTGTGAGTCCAGTTTCAGATTCCCATGCTTCACATCAGGTTTACTGTATCTCTTGGACCTTCTTATCGATGATGAAACACAGAAATTACATCCGAATTCAATACAAAAGGCATAATACCGACATAAGTACAAGAGGATTGACACTCTAACTCTCTATAATTTGAACCTCTCCTGTGAGTCCAGTTTTAGATTCCGATGCTTCACTTCAGGTTTACTGTATCTCTTGGACCTTCTTATTGACGATGAAACACAGAAATTGCATCCGAATTTAATACAAAATGCACAATGCCGACTTAAGTACAAGAGGACTGACACTCTAACTCTCTATGATTTGAACCTCCCCTGTGAGTCCAGTTTCTGATTCAGATGCTTCACTTCAGGTTTACTGTATCCCTTGGACCTTCCTATTGAAGATGAAACACAGAAATTGCGTCCGAATGTAATTCAAAAGGCACAATGCCGACTTAAGTACAAGACGACTGACACTCTAACTTTCTAAGATTTGAACCTCTCCTGTGAGTCCAGTTTTAGATTCCGATGATTCACTTCAGGTTTACTGTATCCCTTGGACCCCCTTATTGACGATGAAACACAGAAATTGCATCCGAATTTAATACAAAAGGCACAATGCTGACTTAAGTACAAGGGGACTGACACTCTAACTTTCTATGATGTGAACCTCTCCTGTGAGTCCAGTTTTAGATTCCGATGCTTCACTTCAGGTTTCCTGTATCCATTGGACCTTCTTATTGACGATGAAACACAGAAATTGCATCCGAATTTAATACAAAAGGCACAATGCTGACTGAAGTACAATTGGACTGACACTCTAAATTTCTATGACTTGAACCTCTCCTGTGAGCCCAGTTTTAGATTCCGATGCTTCACTTCAGGTTTACTGTACACCTTGGACCTTCTTATTGAAGATGAAACACAGAAATTGCATCCGAATTTAATACAAAAGGCACAATGCTGACTTAAGTACAAGAGGACTGACACTCTAATTTTCTATGACTTGAACCTCTCCTGTGAGTCCAGTTTTAGATTCCGATTCTTCACTTCAGGTTTACTGTATCCCTTGGACCTTCTTATTGACGATGAAACACAGAAATTGCATCCGAATTTAATACAAAAGGCACAATGCCGACTTAGGTACAAGAGGACTTACACTCTTACTTTCTATGACTTGGACCTCTATTGTGAGTCCAGTTTTAGATTCCGATGCTTCACTTCAGGTTTACTGTATCCCTTTGACCTTCTTATTGAGGATGAAACACAGAAATTACATCCGAATACAATACAAAAGGCACGATACCGGCTTAAGTACAAGAGGACTGACACTCTAACTCACTATGATTTGAACCTCTCCTGTGAGTCCAATTTTAGATTTCGATGCTTCACTTCAGGTTTACTGTATCCCTTGGACCTTCTTATTGACGATGAAATACAGAAATTGCATCCGAATTTAATATAAAAGGCACAATGCCGACCTAAGTACAAGAGGACTGACACTCTAAATTTCTACTATTTGAACCTCTCCTGTGAGTCCAGTTTTAGATTCCGATGCTTCACATCAGGTTTAATGTATCACTTGGACCTTCTTATCGATGATGAAACACAGAAATTACATCCGAATTCAATACAAAAGGCACAATACCGACATAAGTACAAGAGGACTGACACTCTAACTCACTATGATTTGAACCTCTCCCGTGAGTCCAGTTTTAGATTCCGATGCTTCACTTCAGGTTTACTGTATCCCTTGGACCTTCTTATTGACGATGAAACACAGAAATTGCATCCGAATTTAATACATAATGCACAATGCCGACTTAAGTACAAGAGGACTGACACTCTAAATCTCTATGATTTGAACCTCTCCTGTGAGTCCAGTTTCTGATTGCGATGATTCACTTCAGGTTTACTGTATCCCTTAGACGTTCTTATTGACGATGAAACACAGAAATTGCATCCAAATTTAATACAAAAGGCACAATACCTACTTAAGTACAAGAGGACTGACACTCTAATTTTCTATGGCTTGAACCTCTCCTGTGAGTCCAGTTTTACATTCAAATGCTTCACTTCAGGTTTGCTGTACCCCTTGGACCTTCTTATTGACGATGAAACACAGAAATTGCATCCGAATTTAATACAAAATGCACAATGCCGACTTAAGTACAAGAGGACTGACACTCTAACTTTCTATGATTAGAACCTCTCCTGTGAGTCCAGTTTTAGATTCCGATGCTTCACAACAGGTTAACTGTATCTCTCGGACCTTCTTATTTATGATGAAACAGAGAAATTACATCCAAATGCAATACAAAAGGTACGATACCGGCTTAAGTACAAGAGGACCGACACTCTAACTCACTATGATTTGAACCTCTCCTGTGAGTTCAGTTTTAGATTTCGATGCTTCACTTCAGGTTTACTGAATCCCTTGGACCTTCTTATTGACGATGAAACACAGAAATTGCATCCGAATTTAATACAAAAGGTACAATGCCGACTTAAGTGGAAGAGGACTGACACTCTGACTCTCTATGATTTGAACCTCTCCTGTGAGTCCAGTTTTAGATTCCTAAGCTTCATTTCAGGTTTCCTGTATCCCTTGGACCATCTTATTGACGATGAAACACAGAAATTGCATGCGAATTTAATACAAAAGGCACAATGCTGACTTAGGTACAAGAGGACCGACACTCTTACATACTATGTCTTGGACCTCTATTGTGTGTCCAGTTTCAGATTGCGATGCTTTACTTCAGGTTTACTGTATCCCTTGGACCTTCTTATTGAAGATGAAACACAGAAATTGCATCCGAATTTAATACAAAAGGCACAATGCCGACTTAAGTACAAGAGGACTGACACTCTAACATTCTATGATTTAAACCTCTTCTGTGAGTCCAGTTTTAGATACCGATGCATCACTTCAGGTTTACTGTATCCCTTGGACCTTCTAATTGAGGATGAAACACAGAAATTGCATCCGGATTTAATACAAAAGGCACAATGCCGACTTAAGTACAAGAGGGCTGACACTCTAACTCTCCATGGTTTGAACCTGTCCTGTGAGTCCAGTTTAAGATACCGATGCTTCACTTCAGGTTTACTGTATCCCTTGGACCTTCTTATTGACGATGAAACACAGAAAATGCAGCCGAATTTAATACAAAAGGCACAATGCCGACTTAAGTACAAGAGGACTGACACTCTAAATTTCTACGAATTGAACCTCTCCTGTGAGTCCAGTTGTAGATTGCGATGCTTCACATCAGGCTTACCGTATCTCTTGGACCTTCTTATCGATGATGAAACACAGAAATTACATCTGAATTCAATACAAAAAGCATAATACCAACATACGTACAAGAGGACTGACACTCTAACTCTCTATGATTTGAACCTCTCCTGTGAGTCCAGTTTAAGATTCCGATGCTTCACTTCAGGTTTACTGTAACCCTTGGACCTTCTTATTGACGATGAAACACAGAAAATGCATCCTAATTTAATACAAAAGGCACAATGCCGACTTAAGTACAAGAGGACTGACATTCTAAATTTCTACGATTTGAACCTCTCCTGTGAGTCCGTTTGTAGATTGTGATGCTTCACATCCGGCTTACCGTATCTCTTGGAACTTCTTATCGATGATGAAACACAGAAATTACATCTGAAATTAATACAAAAAGCATAATACCGACATAAGTACAAGAGGACTGACACTCTAACACTCTATGATTTGAACCTCTCCTGTGAGACCAGTTTTAGATTCCAATGCTTCACTTCAGGTTCACTGTATCCCTTGGACCTTCTTATTGACGATGAAACACAGAAATTGGATCCAAATTTAATACAAAAGGCACAATGCCGACTTAAGTACAAGAGGACTGACACTCTAACTTTCGATGATTTGAACCTCTCCTGTGAGTCCAGTTTTAGATTCCGATGCTTCAATTCAGGTTTACTGTATGCCTTGGACCTTCTTATTGCCGATGAATTACAGAAATTGCAACCGAATTTAATACAAAAGGCACAATACCGACTTAAGTAGAGGAGGACTGACACTCTAATTCTCTATGATTTGAACCTCTCCTGTGAGTCCAGTTTTAGATTCCGATGCTTCATTTCAGGTTTACTGTATCCCTTAGTCCTTCTTATTCACGAAGAAACACAGAAATTGCATCCGAATATATACAAAAGGCACAATGCCGACATAAGTACAGGAGGACTGACACTCTAACTTTCTATGATTTGAACCTCTCCAGTGAGTCCAGTTTTAGATTCCGATGCTTCACTTCGGGTTTACTGTATCCCATGGACCTTCTTATTGAGGATGAAACACAGAAATTGCATCCGAATTTAATACAAAAGGCACAATGCCGACTTAAGTACATGAGGACTGACACTCTAACTTTCTATGATTTGAACGTCTCCTGTGAGTCCAGTTTTAGATTTCGATGCTTCACATCAGGTTAACTGTATCTCTCGGACCTTCTTATTGATCATGAAACACAGATATTACATCCGAATTCAATACAAAAGGCACAATGCCGACTTAAGTACAAGAGGACTGACACTCTAACTCTCTATGATTTGAACCCCTCCTGTGAGTCCAGTTTTAGATTCCGATGCTTCATTTCAGTTTTACTGTATCCCTTAGACCTTCTTATTGACGATGAAACACAGAAATAGCATCCGAATTTAATACAAAAGGAACAATGCCGACTTAAGTACAAGAGGACTGAACCTCTAACTCTCTATGATTCGAACCTCTCCTGTGAGTCCAGTTTTAGATTCCGATGCTTCACTTCAGGTTTACAGTATCCCTAGGACCTTCTTATTGACGATGAAATACAGAAATTGCATCCAAATTTAATACAAAAGGCAATATGCCGACTTAAGTACAAGAGGACTGACACTCTAACTTTCGATGATTTGAACCTCTCCTGTAAGTCCAGTTTTAGATTCCGATGCTTCAATTCAGGTTTACTCTATATCTTGGAACCTTCTTATTGACGATGAAACACAGAAATTGCATCCGAATTTAATACAAAAGGCACAATGCCGACGTAAGTACAAGAGGACTGACACTCTAACTTTCTAAGATTTGAACCTCTCCTGTGAGTCCAGTTTTAGATTCCGATGATTCACTTCAGGTTTACTGTATCCCTTGGACCCCCTTATTGACGATGAAACACAGAAATTGCATCCGAATTTAACACAAAAGGCACAATGCCGACTTAAGTACAAGGGGACTGACACTCTAACTTTCTATGATGTGAACCTCTCCTGTGAGTCCAGTTTTAGATTCAAATGCTTCACTTCAGGTTTGCTGTATCCCTTGGACCTTCTTATTGAAGATGAAACACAGAAATTGCGTCCGAATGTAATTCAAAAGGCACAATGCCGACTTAAGTACAAGACGACTGACACTCTAACTTTCTAAGATTTGAACCTCTCCTGTGAGTCCAGTTTTAGATTCCGATGATTCACTTCAGGTTTACTGTATCCCTTGGACCCCCTTATTGACGATGAAACACAGAAATTGCATCCGAATTTAACACAAAAGGCACAATGCCGACTTAAGTACAAGGGGACTGACACTCTAACTTTCTATGATGTGAACCTCTCCTGTGAGTCCAGTTTTAGATTCCGATGCTTCACTTCAGGTTTCCTGTATCCATTGTACCTTCTTATTGACGATGAAACACAGAAATTGCATCCGAATTTAATACAAAAGGCGCAATGCTGACTGAAGTACAATTGGACTGACACTCTAAATTTCTATGACTTGAACCTCTCATGTGAGCCCAGTTTTAGATTCCGATGCTTCACTTCAGGTTTACTGTACACCTTGGACCTTCTTATTGAAGATGAAACACAGAAATTGCATCCGAATTTAATACAAAAGGCACAATGCTGACTTAAGTACAAGAGGACTGACACTCTAATTTTCTGTGACTTGAACGTCTCCTGTGAGTCCAGTTTTAGATTCCGATGCTTCACTTCAGGTTTACTGTATCCCTTGGACCTTCTTATTGACGATGAAACACAGAAATTGCATCCGAATTTAATACAAAAGGCACAATGCCGACTTAGGTACAAGAGGACTTACACTCTTACTTTCTATGACTTGGACCTCTATTGTGAGTCCAGTTTTAGATTCCGATGCTTCACTTCAGGTTTACTGTATCCCTTTGACCTTCTTATTGAGGATGAAACACAGAAATTGCATCCGAATTTAATACAAAATGCACAATGCCGACTTAAGTTCAAGAGGACTGACACTCTATCTTTCTATGATTAGAACCTCTCCTGTGAGTCCAGTTTTAGATTCCGATGCTTCACAACAGGTTAACTGTATCTCTCGGACCTTCTTATTGATGATGAAACACAGAAATTACATCCGAATACAATACAAAAGGCACGATACCGGCTTAAGTACAAGAGGACTGACACTCTAACTCACTATGATTTGAACCTCTCCTGTGAGTCCAGTTTTAGATTTCGATGCTTCACTTCAGGTTTACTGTATTCCTTGGACCTTCTTATTGACGATGAAATACAGAAATTGCATCCGAATTTAATATAAAAGGCACAATGCCGACCTAAGTACAAGAGGACTGACACTCTAAATTTCTACCATTTGAACCTCTCCTGTGAGTCCAGTTTTAGATTCCGAAGCTTCACATCAGGTTTCATGTATCACTTGGACCTTCTTATCGATGATGAAACACAGAAATTACATCCGAATTCAATACAAAAGGCATAATACCGACATAAGTACAAGAGGACTGACACTCTAACTCACTATGATTTGAACCTCTCCTGTGAGTCCAGTTTTAGATTCCGATGCTTCACTTCAGGTTTACTGTATCCCTTGGACCTTCTTATTGACGATGAAACACAGAAATTGCATCCGAATTTAATACATAACGCACAATGCAGACTTATGTACAAGAGGACTGACACTCTAAATCTCTATGATTTGAACCTCTCCTGTGAGTCCAGTTTCTGATTGCGATGATTCACTTCAGGTTTACTGTATCCCTTAGACGTTCTTATTGACGATGAAACACAGAAATTGCATCCAAATTTAATACAAAAGGCACAATACATACTTAAGTACAAGAGGACTGACACTCTAATTTTCTATGGCTTGAACCTCTCCTGTGAGTCCAGTTTTAGATTCAAATGCTTCACTTCAGGTTTGCTGTATCCCTTGGACCTTCTTATTGACGATGAAACACAGAAATTGCATCCGAATTTAATACAAAATGCACAATGCCGACTTAAGTACAAGAGGACTGACACTCTAACTTTCTATGATTAGAACCTCTCCTGTGAGTCCAGTTTTAGATTCCGATGCTTCACAACAGGTTAACTGTATCTCTCGGACCTTCTTATTGATGATGAAACACAGAAATTACATCCGAATGCAATACAAAAGGTACGATACCGGCTTAAGTACAAGAGGACTGACACTCTAAATCTCTATGATTTGAACCTCTCCTGTGAGTCCAGTTTCTGATTGCGATGATTCACTTCAGGTTTACTGTATCCCTTAGACGTTCTTATTGACGATGAAACACAGAAATTGCATCCGAATTTAATACAAAAGGCACAATGCCGACTTAAGTACAAGAGGACTGACACTCTAACATTCTATGATTTAAACCTCTTCTGTGAGTCCAGTTTTAGATACCGATGCATCACTTCAGGTTTACTGTATCCCTTGGACCTTCTAATTGAGGATGAAACACAGAAATTGCATCCGGATTTAATACAAAAGGCACAATGCCGACTTAAGTACAAGAGGACTGACACTCTAACTCTCCATGGTTTGAACCTGTCCTGTGAGTCCAGTTTAAGATACCGATGCTTCACTTCAGGTTTACTGTATCCCTTGGACCTTCTTATTGACGATGAAACACAGAAAATGCAGCCGAATTTAATACAAAAGGCACAATGCCGACTTAAGTACAAGAGGACTGACACTCTAAATTTCTACGAATTGAACCTCTCCTGTGAGTCCAGTTGTAGATTGCGATGCTTCACATCAGGCTTACCGTATCTCTTGGACCTTCTTATCGATGATGAAACACAGAAATTACATCTGAATTCAATACAAAAAGCATAATACCGACATAAGTACAAGAGGACTGACACTCTAACTCCCTATGATTTTAACCTCTCCTGTGAGACCAGTTTTAGATTTCGATGCTTCACTTCAGGTTCACTGTATCCCATGGACCTTCTTATTGACGATGAAACACAGAAATTGGATCCAAATTTTATACAAAAGGCACAATGCCGACTTAAGTGCAAGAGGACAGACACTCTAACTTTCGAAGATTTGAACCTCTCCTGTGAGTCCAGTTTTGGATTCCGATGCTTCAATTCAGGTTTACTGTATGCCTTGGACCTTCTTATTGACGATGAAACACAGATATTGCAACCGAATTTAATACAAAAGGCACAATACCGACTTAAGTACAGGAGGACTGACACTCAAATTCTCTATGATTTGAACCTCTCCTGTGAGTCCAGTTTTAGATTCCGATGCTTCAAATCAGGTTAACTGTATCTCTCGTACCTTCTTATTGATGACGAAACACAGAAATTACATCCGAATACAATACAAAAGGCACAATACCGACTTAAGTACAAGAGGACTGACACTCTAACTCTCTATGATTTGAACCTCTCCTGTGAGTCCAGTTTCAGATTCCGATGCTTCACTTCAGGTTTACTGTATCCCTTGGACCTTCTTATTGACGATGAAACACAGAAATTGCATCCGAATTTAATACAAAAGGCACAATGCCAACTTAAGGACAAGAGGACTGACACTCTAACTCTCTATGATTTGATCCTCTCCTTTGAGTCCAGTTTAAGATTCCGATGCTTCACTTTAGGTTTACTGTATCCCTTGGACCTTCTTATTGACGATGAAACACAGAAATTGCATCCAAATTTAATACAAAAGGCACAATGCCGACTTAAGTACAAGAGGACTGACACTCTAATTTTCTATGACTTGAACCTCTCCTGTGAGTCCAGTTTTAGATTCAAATGCTTCTCTTCAGGTTTGCTGTATCCCTTGGACCTTCTTACTGACAATGAAACACAGAAATTGCATCCGATTTTAATACAAAAGGCACAATGCCGACTTAAGTACAAGAGGACTGACACTCTAACTTTCTACGATTTGAACCACTCCTGTGAGTCCAGTTTAAGATTCCGATACTTCACTTCACGTTTGCTGTATCCCTTGGACCTTCTTATTGACGATGAAACACAGAAATTGCATCCGAATTTAATACAAAAGCCACAAGCCGACTTAAGTACAAGAGGACTGACACTCTAACTCTCTATGATTTGAACCTCTCCTGTGAGTCCAGTTTTAGATTCTCATGCTCACTTCAGGTTTCCTGTATCCCTTGGACCTTCTTATTGACGATGAAACACAGAAATTGCATCCGAATTTAATACAAAAGGCACAACGCTGACTTAGGTATAAAAGGACTGTCACTCTTACATTGTATGACTTGGACCTCTATTGTGAGTCCAGTTTCAGATTGCGATGCTTCACTTCAGGTTTACTGTATCCCTTGGACCTTCTTATTGAAGATGAAACACAGAAATTGCATCCAAATTTGATACAAAAGGCACAATGCTGACTTAAGTACAAGAGGACTGACACTCTAACTTTCTACGATTTGAACCACTCCTGTGAGTCCAGTTTAAGATTCCGATACTACACTTCAGGTTTGCTGTATCCCTTGGACCATCTTATTGACGATGAAACTCAGAAATTGCATCCGAATTTAATACAAAAGGCACAATGCCGACTTAAGTACAAGAGGACTGACACTCTAACTTTCGATGATTTTAACCTCTCCTGTGAGTCCAGTTTTAGATTCCGATGCTTCAATTCAGGTTTACTGTATATCTTGGACCTTCTTATTGACGATGAAACACAGAAATTGCAACCGAATGTAATACAAAAGGCACAATGCCGACATAAGTACAAGAGGACTGACACTCTAACTCTCTATGATTTGATCCTCTCCTGTGAGTCCTGTTTTAGATTCCGATGCTTCTTTTCAGGTTTACTGTATCACTTGGACCTTCTTATTGACGGTGAAACACCGAAATTGCATCCGAATTTAATACAAAAGGCACAATGCCGACTTAAGTACAAGAGGACTGACACTCTAACTCTCTATGATTTGAGCCTCTCCTGTGGGTCCAGTTTCTGATTCCGATGCTACACTTGAGGTTTACTGTATCCCTTTGACCTTTTTATTGACGATGAAACACAGAAATTGCATCCAAATTTAATACAAAAGGCACAATGCCTACTTAAGTACAAGAGGACTGACACTCTAATTTTCTATGACTTGAACGTCTCCTGTGAGTCCAGTTTTAGATTCCGATGCTTCACTTCTGGTTTACTGTATCCCTTCGACCTCCTTATTGACGATGAAACACAGAAATTGCATCCGAATTTAATGCAAAAGGCACAATGCCGACTTAAGTACAAGAGGACTGACACTCTAACTTTATATGATTTGAACCACTCCTGTGAGTCCAGTTTAAGATTCCGATACTTCACTTCAGTTTTACTGTATCCCTTGGACATTCTTATTGACGATGAAACACAGAAATTGCATCCGAATTTAATGCAAAAGGCACAATGCCGTCTTAAGTACAAGAGGACTGACACTCTAACCCTCTATGATTTGAACCTCGCCTGTGAGTCCAGTTTTAGATTCCGATGCTTCACTTCAGGTTTCCTGTATCCCTTGGACCTTCTTATTGACGATAAAACACAGAAATTGCGTCCGAATTTAATACAAAAGGCACAATGTTGAGTGAAGTACAATTGGACTGACACTCTAAGTTTCTATGACTTGAACCTCTCCTGTGAGTCCAGTTTCAGATTCCGATGCTTCACTTCAGGTTTACTGTATACCTTGGACCTTCTTATTGAAGATGAAACTCAGAAATTGCATCCGAATTTAATACAAAAGGCACAATGCTGCCTTAAGTACAAGAGGACTGACACTCTAATTTTCTATGACTTGAACCTTTCCTTTGAGTCCAGTTTTAGATTCCCATGCGTCACTTCAGGTTTACTGTATCCCTTGGACCATCTTATTGACGATTAAACACAGAAATTGCATCCGATTTCAACACAAAAGGCACAATGCCGACTTAAGTACAAGAGGACTGACACTCTAACTTTCTATGATTTGAACCACTCCTGTGAGCCCAGTTTAAGATTCCGATACTTCACTTCAGGTTTGCTGTATCTCTTGGACCTTCTTATTGACGTTGACACACAGAAATTGCATCCAAATTTAATACAAAAGGCACAATGCCGACTTAAGTACAAGAGGACTGACACTCTAGCTTTCTATGATTTGAACCTCTCCTGTGAGTCCAGTTTTAGATTACGATGCATCACTTCAGGTTTACTGCATCCCTTGGACCTTCATATAGAGGATGAAACACAGAAATTGTATCCGAATTTAATACACAAGGCACAATGCCGACTTAAGTACAAGAGGACTGACACTCTAACTTTCTATGATTTGAACCTCTCCTGTGAGTCCAGTTTTAGATTCCGATGCTTCACATCAGGTTAACTGTATCTCTCGGACCTTCTAATCGATGATGAAACACAGAAATTACATCCGAATTCAATACAAAAGGCATAATACCGACATAAGTACAACAGGACTGACACCCTAACTCTCTATGATTTGAACCTCTCCTGTGAGTCCAGTTTCAGATTCCGATGCTTCACTTCAGGTATACTGTATCCCTTGGACCTTCTTATTGACGATGAAACACAGAAATTGCATCCGAATTTAATACAAAAGGCACAATGCCAACTTAAGGACAAGAGGACTGACACTCTAACTCTCTATGATTTGATCCTCTCCTTTGAGTCCAGTTTTAGATTCCGATGCTTCTTTTCAGGTTTAATGTATCCCTTGGACCTTCTTATTGACGATGAAACACATAAATTGCACCCGAATTTAATACATAAGGCACAATGCCGACTTAAGTACAAGAGGACAGACACTCTAACTTTCTATGATTTGAACCTCTCGTGTGAGTCCAGTTTCTGACTCCGATGCTTCACTTCAGGCTTACTGTATCCCTTAGACCTTCTTATTGACGATGAAACACAGAAATTGCATCCAAATTTAATACAAAAGGCACAATGCCGACTTAAGTACAAGAGGACTGACACTCTAATTTTCTATGACTTGAACCTCTCCTGTGAGTCAAGTTTTAGATTCAAATGCTTCTCTTCAGGTTTGCTGTATCCCTTGGACCTTCTTACTGACGATGAAACACAGAAATTGCATCCGATTTTAATACAAAAGGCACAATGCCGACTTAAGTACAAGAGGACTGACACTCTAACTTTCTACGATTTGAACCACTCCTGTGAGTCCAGTTTAAGATTCCGATACTTCACTTCACGTTTGCTGTATCCCTTGGACCTTCTTATTGACGATGAAACACAGAAATTGCATCCGAATTTAATACAAAAGCCACAAGCCGACTTAAGTACAAGAGGACTGACACTCTAACTCTCTATGATTTGAACCTCTCCTGTGAGTCCAGTTTTAGATTCTCATGCTCACTTCAGGTTTCCTGTATCCCTTGGACCTTCTTATTGACGATGAAACACAGAAATTGCATCCGAATTTAATACAAAAGGCACAACGCTGACTTAGGTATAAAAGGACTGTCACTCTTACATTGTATGACTTGGACCTCTATTGTGAGTCCAGTTTCAGATTGCGATGCTTCACTTCAGGTTTACTGTATCCCTTGGACCTTCTTATTGAAGATGAAACACAGAAATTGCATCCAAATTTGATACAAAAGGCACAATGCTGACTTAAGTACAAGAGGACTGACACTCTAACTTTCTACGATTTGAACCACTCCTGTGAGTCCAGTTTAAGATTCCGATACTACACTTCAGGATTGCTGTATCCCTTGGACCATCTTATTGACGATGAAACTCAGAAATTGCATCCGAATTTAATACAAAAGGCACAATGCCGACTTAAGTACAAGAGGACTGACACTCTAACTTTCGATGATTTTAACCTCTCCTGTGAGTCCAGTTTTAGATTCCGATGCTTCAATTCAGGTTTACTGTATATCTTGGACCTTCTTATTGACGATGAAACACAGAAATTGCAACCGAATGTAATACAAAAGGCACAATGCCGACATAAGTACAAGAGGACTGACACTCTAACTCTCTATGATTTGATCCTCTCCTGTGAGTCCTGTTTTAGATTCCGATGCTTCGTTTCAGGTTTACTGTATCACTTGGACCTTCTTATTGACGGTGAAACACCGAAATTGCATCCGAATTTAATACAAAAGGCACAATGCCGACTTAAGTACAAGAGGACTGACACTCTAACTCTCTATGATTTGAACCTCTCCTGTGGGTCCAGTTTCTGATTCCGATGCTACACATGAGGTTTACTGTATCCCTTAGACCTTTTTATTGACGATGAAACACAGAAATTGCATCCAAATTTAATACAAAAGGCACAATGCCTACTTAAGTACAAGAGGACTGACACTCTAATTTTCTATGACTTGAACCTCTCCTGTGAGTCCATTCTTAGATTCCGATGCTTCACTTCTGGTTTACTGTATCCCTTCGACCTCCTTATTGACGATGAAACACAGAAATTGCATCTGAATGTAATGCAAAAGGCACAATGCCGACTTAAGTACAAGAGGAATGACACTCTAACTTTATATGATTTGAACCACTCCTGTGAGTCCAGTTTAAGATTCCGATACTTCACTTCAGTTTTACTGTATCCCTTGGACCTTCTTATTGACGATGAAACACAGAAATTGCATCCGAATTTAATACAAAAGGCACAATGCCGACTTAAGTACAAGAGGACTGACACTCTAACCCTCTATGATTTGAACCTCGCCTGTGAGTCCAGTTTTAGATTCCGATGCTTCACTTCAGGTTTCCTGTATCCCTTGGACCTTCTTATTGACGATAAAACACAGAAATTGCGTCCGAATTTAATACAAAAGGCACAATGTTGAGTGAAGTACAATTGGACTGACACTCTAAGTTTCTATGACTTGAACCTCTCCTGTGAGTCTAGTTTCAGATTTCGATGCTTCACTTCAGGTTTACTGTATACCTTGGACCTTCTTATTGAAGATGAAACTCAGAAATTGCATCCGAATTTAATACAAAAGGCACAATGCTGCCTTAAGTACAAGAGGACTGACACTCTAATTTTCTATGACTTGAACCTTTCCTTTGAGTCCAGTTTTAGATTCCCATGCGTCACTTCAGGTTTACTGTATCCCTTGGACCATCTTATTGACGATGAAACACAGAAATTGCATCCGATTTCAACACAAAAGGCACAATGCCGACTTAAGTACAAGAGGACTGACACTCTAACTTTCTATGATTTGAACCACTCCTGTGAGCCCAGTTTAAGATTCCGATACTTCACTTCAGGTTTGCTGTATCCCTTGGACCTTCTTATTGACGTTGACACACAGAAATTGCATCCAAATTTAATACAAAAGGCACAATGCCGACTTAAGTACAAGAGGACTGACACTCTAACTTTCTATGATTTGAACCTCTCCTGTGAGTCCAGTTTTAGATTACGATGCATCACTTCAGGTTTACTGCATCCCTTGGACCTTCATATTGAGGATGAAACACAGAAATTGTATCCGAATTTAATACACAAGGCACAATGCCGACTTAAGTACAAGAGGACTGACACTCTAACTTTCTATGATTTGAACCTCTCCTGTGAGCCCAGTTTTAGATTCCGATGCTTCACATCAGGTTAACTGTATCTCTCGGACCTTCTAATCGATGATGAAACACAGAAATTACATCCGAATTCAATACAAAAGGCATAATACCGACATAAGTACAAGAGGACTGACACTCTAACTCTCTATGATTTGAACCTCTCCTGTGAGTCCAGTTTCAGATTCCGATGCTTCACTTCAGGTTTACTGTATCCCTTGGACCTTCTTATTGACGATGAAACACAGAAATTGCATCCGAATTTAATACAAAAGGCACAATGCCAACTTAAGGACAAGAGGACTGACACTCTAACTCTCTATGATTTGATCCTCTCCTTTGAGTCCAGTTTTAGATTCCGATGCTTCTTTTCAGGTTTAATGTATCCCTTGGACCTTCTTATTGACGATGAAACACATAAATTGCACCCGAATTTAATACATAAGGCACAATGCCGACTTAAGTACAAGAGGACAGACACTCTAACTTTTTATGATTTGAACCTCTCGTGTGAGTCCAGTTTCTGACTCCGATGCTTCACTTCAGGCTTACTGTATCCCTTAGACCTTCTTATTGACGATGAAACACAGAAATTGCATCCAAATTTAATACAAAAGGCACAATGCCGACTTAAGTACAAGAGGACTGACACTCTAATATTCTATGACTTGAACCTCTCCTGTGAGTCAAGTTTTAGATTCAAATGCTTCTCTTCAGGTTTGCTGTATCCCTTGGACCTTCTTAGTGACGATGAAACACAGAAATTGCATCCGATTTTAATACAAAAGGCACAATGCCGACTTAAGTACAAGAGGACTGACACTCTAACTTTCTACGATTTGAACCACTTCTGTGAGTCCAGTTTAAGATTCCGATACTTCACTTGACGTTTGCTGTATCCCTTGGACCTTCTTATTGACGATGAAACACAGAAATTGCATCCGAATTTAATACAAAAGCCACAAGCCGACTTAAGTACAAGAGGACTGACACTCTAACTCTCTATGATTTGAACCTCTCCTGTGAGTCCAGTTTTAGATTCTCATGCTTCACTTCAGGTTTCCTGTATCCCTTGGACCTTCTTATTGACGATGAAACACAGAAATTGCATCCGAATTTAATACAAAAGGCACAACGCTGACTTAGGTATAAAAGGACTGTCACTCTTACATTGTTGTATGACTTGGACCTCTATTGTGAGTCCAGTTTCAGATTGCGATGCTTCACTTCAGGTTTACTGTATCCCTTGGACCTTCTTATTGAAGATGAAACACAGAAATTGCATCCAAATTTGATACAAAAGGCACAATGCCGACTTAAGTACAAGAGGACTGACACTCTAACTTTCTACGATTTGAACCACTCCTGTGAGTCCAGTTTAAGATTCCGATACTACACTTCAGGTTTGCTGTATCCCTTGGACCATCTTATTGACGATGAAACTCAGAAATGGCATCCGAATTTAATACAAAAGGCACAATGCCGACTTAAGTACAAGAGGACTGACACTCTAACTTTCGATGATTTTAACCTCTCCTGTGAGTCCAGTTTTAGATTCCGATGCTTCAATTCAGGTTTACTGTATATCTTGGACCTTCTTATTGACGATGAAACACAGAAATTGCAACCGAATGTAATACAAAAGGCACAATGCCGACATAAGTACAAGAGGACTGACACTCTAACTCTCTATGATTTGATCCTCTCCTGTGAGTCCTGTTTTAGATTCCGATGCTTCTTTTCAGGTTTACTGTATCACTTGGACCTTCTTACTGACGGTGAAACACCGAAATTGCATCCGAATTTAATACAAAAGGCACAATGCCGACTTAAGTACAAGAGGACTGACACTCTAACTCTCTATGATTTGAACCTCTCCTGTGGGTCCAGTTTCTGATTCCGATGCTACACTTGAGGTTTACTGTATCCCTTAGACCTTTTTATTGACGATGAAACACAGAAATTGCATCCAAATTTAATACAAAAGGCACAATGCCTACTTAAGTACAAGAGGACTAACACTCTAATTTTCTATGACTTGAACCTCTCCTGTGAGTCCAGTTTAAGATTCCGATACTTCACTTCAGGTTTGCTGTATCCCTTGGACCTTCTTATTGACGTTGACACACAGAAATTGCATCCAAATTTAATACAAAAGGCACAATGTCGACTTAAGTACAAGAGGACTGACACTCTAACTTTCTATGATTTGAACCTCTCCTGTGAGTCCAGTTTTAGATTACGATGCATCACTTCAGGTTTACTGCATCCCTTGGACCTTCATATTGAGGATGAAACACAGAAATTGTATCCGAATTTAATACACAAGGCACAATGCCGACTTAAGTACAAGAGGACTGACACTCTAACTTTCTATGATTTGAACCTCTCCTGTGAGTCCAGTTTTAGATTCCGATGCTTCACATCAGGTTAACTGTATCTCTCGGACCTTCTTATTGATGATGAAACACAGAAATTACATCCGAATACAATACAAAAGGCACAATACCGACTTAAGTACAAGAGGACTGACACTCTAACTCACTATGATTTGAACCTCTCCTGTGAGTCCAGTTTTAGATTCAAATGCTTCACTTCAGGTTTGCTGTATCCCTTGGACCTTCTTATTGATCATGAAGCACAGAAATTGCATCCGAATTTAATACAAAAGACACAATGCCGACTTAAGTACAAGAGGACTGACACTCTGACTCTCTATGATTTGAACCTCTCCTTTGGGTCCAGTTTTAGATTCCTAAGCTTCACTTCAGGTTTCCTGTATCCCTTGGACCTTCTTATTGACGATGAAACACAGAAATTGCATCCGAATTTAATACAAAAGGCACGGTGCCGACTTCAGTACAAGAGGACTGACACTCTAACTCTCTATGATTTGATCCTCTCCTGTGAGTCCAGTTTTAGATTCAGATGCTTCTTTTCAGGTTTACTGTACCCCATGGACCTTCTAATTGACGATGGAACACAGAAATTGCATCCGAATTTAATACAAAAGGCACAATGCTAACTTAGGTACAAGAGGACTGACACTCTTACATTCTATGCCTTGTACCTCTATTGTGAGTAAAGTTTCAGATTGCGATGCTTCACTTCAGGTTTACTGTATCCCTTGGACCTTCTTATTGAAGATGGAACACAGAAATTGCATCCGAATTAAATACAAAAGGCACAATGCAGACTGAAGTACAAGAGGACTGACACTCTAACATTCTATGAGTTGAACCTCTTCTGTGAGTCCAGTTTTAGATACCGATGCATCACTTCAGGTTTACTGTATCCCTTGGACTTTCTTATTGAGGATGAAACACAGAAATTGCATCCAGATTTAATACAAAAGGCACAATGCCGACTTAAGTACAAGAGGACTGACACTCTAATTCTCTATGATTTGAACCGCTCCTGTGAGTCCAGTTTTAGATTCCGATGCTTCAAATCAGGTTAACTGTATCTCTCGGACCTTCTTATTGATGATGAAACACAGATATTACATCCGAATTCAATACAAAAGGCACAATACCGACTTAAGTACAAGAGGATTGACACTCTAACTCTCTATGATTTGAACCTCTCCTGTGAGTCCAGATTTAGATTCCGATGCTTCACTTCAGGTTTACAGTATCCCTTGGACCTTCTTATTGACGATGAAATACAGAAATTGCATCCAAATTTAATACAAAAGGCACAATGCCGACTTAAGTACAAGAGGACTGACACTCTAACTTTCGATGACTTGAACCCCACCTGTGAGTCCAGTTTTAGATTCCGATGCTTCAATTCAGGTTTACTGTATATCTTGGACCTTCTTATTGACGACGAAACACAGAAATTGCATCCGAATTTAATACAAAAGGCACAATGCCGACCTAAGTACAAGAGGACTGACACTCTAACTTTCGATGATTTGAACCTCACCTGTGAGTCCAGTTTTAGATTCCGATGCTTCAATTCAGGTTTACTGTATATCTTGGACCTTCTTATTGACGATGAAACACAGAAATTGCATCCGAATTTAATACAAAAGGCACAATGCCGAAGTAAGTACAAGAGGACTGACACTCTAACTCACTATGATTTGAACCTCTCCTGTGAGTCCAGTTTTAGATTCCGATGCTTCAATTCAGGTTTACTGTATATCTTGGACCTTCTTATTGACGACGAAACACAGAAATTGCATCCGAATTTAATACAAAAGGCACAATGCCGACCTAAGTACAAGAGGACTGACACTCTAACTTTCGATGATTTGAACCTCACCTGTGAGTCCAGTTTTAGATTCCGATGCTTCAATTCAGGTTTACTGTATATCTTGGACCTTCTTATTGACGATGAAACACAGAAATTGCATCCGAATTTAATACAAAAGGCACAATGCCGAAGTAAGTACAAGAGGACTGGCACTCTAACTCACTATGATTTGAACCTCTCCTGTGAGTCCAGTTTTAGATTCCGATGCTTCACATCAGGTTAACTGTATCTCTCGGACCTTCTTATTGATGATGAAACACAGAAATTACATCTGAATACAATACAAAAGGCACAATACCGACTTAAGTACAAGAGGACTGACACTCTAACTCTCTATGATTTGAACCTCTCCTGTGAGTCCAGTTTTAGATTCCGATGCTTCACTTCAGGTTTACTGTATTCCGTGGACCTTCTTATTGAAGATGAAACACAGAAATTGCGTCCGAATTTAATTCAAAAGGCACAATGCTGACTGAAGTACAATTGGACTGACACTCTAAATTTCTATGACTTGAACCTCTCCTGGGAGCCCGGTTTTAGATTCCGATGCGTCACTTCAGGTTTACTGTATACCCTGGACCTTCTTATTGAAGATGAAACACACAAATTGCATCCGAATTTAATACAAAAGGCACAATGCTGACTTAAGTACAAGAGGACTGACACTCTAACTCACTATGATTTGAACCTCTCCTGTGAGTCCAGTTTTAGATTCCGATGCTTCACTTCAGGTTTACTGTATCCCTAGGACCTTTTTATTGATGATGAAACACAGAAATTACATCCGAATACAATACAAAAGGCACAATACCGACTTAAGTACAAGAGGACTGACACTCAAACTCTGTATGATTTGAACCTCTCCTGTGAGTCCAGTTTTAGATTCCGATGCTTCACTTCAGGTTCACTGTATCCCTTGGACCTTCTTATTGACGATGAAACACGGAAATTGGATCCAAATTTAATACAAAATGCACAATGCCTACTTAAGTACAAGAGGACTGACACTCTAACTTTCGATGATTTGAACCTCTCCTGTGAGTCCAGTTTTAGATTCCGATGCTTCAATTCAGGTTTACTGTATGCCTTGGACCTTCTTATTGATGATGAAACACAGATATTACATCCGAATTCAATACAAAAGGCACAATACCGACTTAAGTACAAGAGCATTGACGCTCTAACTCTCTATGATTTGTACCTCTCCTGTGAGTCCAGTTTTAGATTCCGATGCTTCACTTCAGGTTTACAGTATCCCTTGGACCTTCTTATTGACGATGAAATACACAAATTGCATCCAAATTTAATACAAAAGGCTCAATGCCGACTTAAGTACAAGAGGACTGACACTCTAAATTTCTACGATTTGAACCTCTCTTGTGAGTCCAGTTTTAGATTCCGATGCTACACATCAGGTTTAATGTATCTCTTGGACCTTCTTATCGATGATGAAACACAGAAATTACATCCGAATTCAATACAAAAGGCACAATACCGACATGAGTACAAGAGGACTGACACTCTAACTCTCTATGATTTGAACCTCTCCTGTGAGTCCAATTTTAGATTCTGATGCTTCACTTCAGGTTTACTGTATCCCTTGGACCTTCTTATTAACGATGAAACACAGAAATTGCATCCGAATTTAATACAAAAGGCACAATGCCGACTTAAGGACAAGAGGACTGACACTCTAACTCTCTATGATTTGATCGTCTCCTTTGAGTCCAGTATTAGATTCCGATGCTTCTTTTCAGGTTTACTGTATCCCTTGGACCTTCTTATTGAGGATGAAACACAGAAATTGCATCCGGATTTAATACAAAAGGCACAATGCCAACTTAAGTACAAGAGGACTGACACTCAAACTCTGTATGATTTGATCCTCTCCTGTGAGTCCAGTTTTAGATTCCGATGCTTCTTTTCAGGTTTACTGTACCCCATGACCTTCTTATTGACGATGAAACACAGAAATTGCATCCGAATTTAATACAAAAGGCACAATGCTGACTTAGGTACAAGAGGACTGACACTCTTACATTCTATGTCTTGGACCTCTATTGTGAGTCCAGTTTTAGATACCGATGCATCACTTCAGGTTTACTGTATCCCTTGGACTTTCTTATTGAGGATGAAACACAGAAATTGCATCCGGATTTAATACAAAAGGCACAATGCCGACTTAAGTACAAGAGGACTGACACTCTAATTCTCTATGATTTGAACCGCTCCTGTGAGTCCAGTTTTAAATTCCGATGCTTCAAATCAGGTTAACTGTATCTCTCGGACCTTCTTATTGATGATGAAACACAGATATTACATCCGAATTCAATACAAAAGGCACAATACCGACTTAAGTACAAGAGGATTGACACTCTAACTCTCTATGATTTGAACCTCTCCTGTGAGTCCAGATTTAGATTCCGATGCTTCACTTCAGGTTTACAGTATCCCTTGGACCTTCTTATTGACGATGAAATACAGAAATTGCATCGAAATTTAATACAAAAGGCACAATGCCGACTTAAGTACAAGAGGACTGACACTCTAACTTTCGATGATTTGAATCTCACCTGTGAGTCCAGTTTTAGATTCCGATGCTTCAATTCAGGTTTACTGTATATCTTGGACCTTCTTATTGACGATGAAACACAGAAATTGCATCCGAATTTAATACAAAAGGCACAATGCCGACCTAAGTACAAGAGGATGGACACTCTAACTTTCGATGATTTGAACCTCACCTGTGAGTCCAGTTTTAGATTCCGATGCTTCAATTCAGGTTTACTGTATATCTTGGACCTTCTTATTGACGATGAAACACAGAAATTGCATCCGAATTTAATACAAAAGGCACAATGCCGACGTAAGTACAAGAGGACTGACACTCTAACTCACTATGATTTGAACCTCTCCTGTGAGTCCAGTTTTAGATTCCGATGCTTCACTTCAGGTTTACTGTATTCCGTGGACCTTCTTATTGAAGATGAAACACAGAAATTGCGTCCGAATTTAATTCAAAAGGCAAAATGCCGACTTAAGTACAAGACGACTGACACTCTAACTTTCTAAGATTTGAACCTCTCCTGTGAGTCCAGTTTTAGATTCCGATGATTCACTTCATGTTTACTGTATCCCTTGGACCCCCTTATTGACGATGAAACACAGAAATTGCATCCGAATTTAATACAAAAGGCACAATGCCGACTTAAGTACAAGATGACTGTACTCTAACTTTCTATGATTTGAACCTCTCCTGTGAGTCCAGTTTTAGATTCCGATGCTTCACTTCAGGCTTCCTGTATCCATTGGACCTTCTAATTGACGATGAAACACAGAAATTGCATCCTAATTTAATACAAAAGGCACAATGCTGACTGAAGTACAATTGGACTGACACTCTAAATTTCTATGACTTGAACCTCTCCTGGGAGCCCGGTTTTAGATTCCGATGCGTCACTTCAGGTTTACTGTATACCTTGGACCTTCTTATTGAAGATGAAACACACAAATTGCATCCGAATTTAATACAAAAGGCACAATGCAGACTTAAGTACAAGATGACTGACACTCTAATTTTCTATGACTTGAGCCTCTCCTGTGAGTCCAGTTTTAGATTCCGATGCTTCACTTCAGGTTTACTGTATCCCTTGGACCTTCTTATTGACGATGAAACACAGAAATTGCATCCGAATTTAATACAAAAGGCACAATGCCGACTTAGGTACAAGAGGACTGACACTCTTACTTTCTATGACTTGGACCTCTATTGTGAGTCCAGTTTTAGATTCCAATGCTTCACTTCAGGTTTACTGTATCCCTTGGACCTTCCTATTGGGAATGAAACACAGAAATTGCATCCGAATTTAATACAAAAGGCACAATGCCGACTTAAGTACAAGAGGACTGACACTCTAACTTTCTATGATTAGAACCTCTCCTGTGAGTCCAGTTTTAGATTCCGATGCTTCACATCAGGTTAACTGTATTTCTCGGACCTTCTTATTGATGATGAAACACAGAAATTACATCCGAATACAATACAAAAGGCACAATACCGACTTAGGTACAAGAGGACTGACACTCTAACTCACTATGATTTGAACCTCTCCTGTGCGTCCAGATTTAGATTCCGATGCTTCACTTCAGGTTTACTGTATCCCTTGGACCTTCTTATTGACGATGAAACACAGAAATTGCATCCGAACTTAATATCAAAGGCACAATGCCGACCTAAGTACAAGAGGACTAACACTCTAAATTTCTACTATTTGAACCTCTCCTGTGAGTCCAGTTTTGGATTCCGATGCTTCACATCAGGTTTAATATATCTCTTGGACCTTCTTATCGATGATGAAACACAGAAATTGCATCCGATTTTAATACAAAAGGCACAATGCCGACATAAGTATAATTGGACTGACACTCTAAATTTCTACGATTTGAACCACTCCTGTGAGTCCAGTTTAAGATTCCGATACTTCACTTCAGGTTTGCTGTATCCCTTGGACTTTCTTATTGACGATGAAACGCAGAAATTGCATCCGAATTTAATACAAAAGGCACAATGCCGACTTAAATACAAGAGGACTGACACTCTGACTCTCTATGATTTGAACCTCTCCTGTGAGTCCAGTTTTAGATTCCTAAGCTTCACTTCAGGTTTCCTGTATCCCTTGGACTTTCTTATTGACGATGAAACACAGAAATTGCATCCGAATTTAATACAAAAGGCACAATGCTGACTTAGGTACAAGAGGACTGACACTCTTACATTCTATGTCTTGGACCTCTATTGTGAGTCCAGTTTTAGATTCCGATCCTTCACTTCAGGTTCACTGTATCCCTTGGACCTTCTTATTGACGATGAAACACGGAAATTGGATCCAAATTTAATACAAAAGGCACAATGCCGACTTAAGTACAAGAGGACTGACACTCTAACTTTCGATGATTTGAACCTCTCCTGTGAGTCCAGTTTTAGATTCCGATGCTTCAATTCAGGTTTACTGTATCCCTTGGACCTTCTTATTGACGATGAAATACATAAATTGCATCCGAATTTAATACATAAGGCACAATGCCGACTTAAGTACAAGAGGACTGACACTCTAACTTTCTATGATGTGAGCCTCTCGTGTGAGTCCAGTTTCTGACTCCGATGCTTCACTTCAGGTTTACTGTATCCCATAGACCTTCTTATTGACGATGAAACACAGAAATTGCATCCAAATTTAATACAAAAGGCACAATGCCTACTTAAGTACAAGAGGACTGACACTCTAATTTTCTATGACTTGAACCTCTCCTATGAGTCCAGTTTTAGATTCAAATGCTTCACTTCAGGTTTGCTGTATCCCTTGGACCTTCTTATTGACGATGAAACACAGAAATTGCATCCGATTTTAATACAAAAGGCATAATGCCGACTTAAGTACAAGAGGACTGACACTCTAACTTTCTACGATTTGAACCACTCCTGTGAGTCCAGTTTAAGATTCCGATGCTTCACTTCAGGTTTACTGTATCCCTTAGACCTTCTTATTGACGATGAAACACAGAAATTGCATCCAAATTTAATACAAAAGGCACAATACCTACTTAAGTACAAAAGGACTGACACTCTATTTTTCTATGACTTGAACCTCCCCTGTGAGTACAGTTTTAGATTCAAATGCTTCACTTCAGGTTTGCTGTATCCCTTGGACCTTCTTATTGACGATGAAGCACAGAAATTGCATCCGATTTTAGTACAAAATGCACAATGCCGACATAAGTACAAGAGGACTGACATTTTAAATTTCTACGATTTGAACCACTCCTGTGAGTCCAGTTTTAGATTCCTAAGCTTCACTTCAGGTTTCCTGTATCCCTTGGACCTTCTCATTGACGATGAAACACAGAAATTGCTTCCGAATTTAATACAAAAGGCACAATGCCGACTTAAGTACAAGAGGACTGACACTCTAACTTTCGATGATGTGAACCTCTCCTGTGAGTCCAGTTTTAGATTCCGATGCTTCAATTCAGGTTTACTGTATGCCTTGGACCTTCTTATTGACGATGAAACACAGAAATTGCAACCGAATTTAATACAAAAGGCACAATACCGACTTAAGTACAGGAGGACTAACACTCTAATTCTCTATGATTTGAACCTCTCCTGTGAGTCCAGTTTTAGATTCCGATGCTTCAAATCAGGTTAACTGTATCTCTCGGACCTTCTTATTGATGATGAAACACAGATATTACATCCGAATTCAATACAAAAGGCACAATACCGACTTAAGTACAAGAGGATTGACACTCTAACTCTCTATGATTTGAACCTCTCCTGTGAGTCCAGTTTTAGATTCCGATGCTTCACTTCAGGTTTACAGAATCCCTTGGACCTTATTATTGACGATGAAATACAGAAATTGCATCCAAATTTAATACAAAGGGCACAATGCCGACTTATGTACAAGAGGACTGACACTCTAAATTTCTACGATTTGAACCTCTCTTGTGAGTCCAGTTTTAGATTCCGATGCTTCACGTCAGGTTTAATGTATCTCTTGGACCTTCTTATCGATGATGAAACACAGAAATTACATCCGAATTCAATACAAAAGGCACAATACCGACATAAGTACAAGAGGACTGACACTCTAACTCTCTATGATTTGAACCTCTCCTGTGAGTCCAGTTTTAGATTCCGATGCTTCACTTCAGGTTTACTGTATCCCTTGGACCTTCTTATTGACGATGAAACACAGAAATTGCATCCGAATTTAATACAAAAGGCACAATGCCGACTTAAGGACAAGAGGACTGACACTCTAACTCTCTATGATTTGATCGTCTCCTTTGTGTTCAGTTTTAGATTCCGATGCTTCTTTTCAGGTTTACTGTATCCCTTGGACCTTCTTATTGACGATGAAACACATAAATTGCATCCGAATTTAATACATAAAGCACAATGCCGACTTAAGCACAAGAGGACTGACACTCTAACTTCCTATGATTAGAACCTCTCGTGTGAGTCCAGTTTCTGACTCCAATGCTTGACTTCAGGTTTACTGTATCCCATAGACCTTCTTATTGACGATGAAACACAGAAGTTGCATCCAAATTTAATACAAAAGGCACAATGCCGACTTAAGTACAAGAGGACTGACACTCTAACTTTCGATGATTTGAACCTCTCCTGTGAGTCCAGTTTTAGATTCCGATGCTTCACTTCAGGTTTGCTGTATCCCTTGGACCTTCTTATTGACGATGAAACACAGAAATTGCATCCGATTTTAATACAAAAGGCACAATGCTGACTTAACTACAAGAGGACTGACACTCTAACTTTCTACGATTTGAACCACTCCGGTGAGTCCAGTTTAAGATTCCGATACTTCACTTCACGTTTGCTGTATCCCTTGGACCTTCTTATTGACGATGAAACACAGAAATTGCATCCGAATTAAATACAAAAGGCACAATGCCGACTTAAGTACAAGAGGACTGACACTCTAACTCTCTATCATTTGAACCCCTCCTGTGAGTCCAGTTTTTGATTCCGATGCTTCACTTCAGGTTTCCTGTATCCCTTGGACCTTCTTATTGACGATGAAAAACAGAAATTGCATCCGAATTTAATACAAAAGGCACAATGCTGACTTAGGCATAAGAGGACTGAGACTCTTACATTCTATGACTTGGACCTCTATTGTGAGTCCAGTTTCAGATTGCGAAGCTTCACTTCAGGTTTACTGTATCCCTAGGACCTTCTTATTGACGATGAAATACAGAAATTGCATCCAAATTTAATACAAAAGGCACAATGCCGACTTAAGTACAAGAGGACTGACACTCTAACTTTCGATGATTTGAACCTCTCCTGTGAGTCCAGTTTTAGATTCCGATGCTTCAATTCAGGTTTACTGTATATCTTGGACCTTCTTATTGACGATGAAACACAGAATTTGCAACCGAATTTAATACAAAAGGCACAATGCCGACTTAAGTACAAGAGGACTGACACTCTAACTCTCTATGATTTGATCCTCTCCTGTGAGTCCA
Source organism: Schistocerca serialis cubense (assembly GCF_023864345.2). Classification (NCBI taxonomy): domain Eukaryota; kingdom Metazoa; phylum Arthropoda; class Insecta; order Orthoptera; family Acrididae; genus Schistocerca; species Schistocerca serialis. Next base: position 89,567,491 of record NC_064645.1, read on the forward strand.
GTTTTAGATTCCGATGCTTCACTTCGGGTTTACTGTATCCCTTGGATCTTCTTATTGACGATGAAACACAGAAATTGCATCCGAATTTAATATAAAAGGCACAATGCCGACCTAAGTACAAGAGGACTGACACTCTAAATTTCTACTATTTGAACCTCTCCTGTGAGTCCAGTTTTAGATTCCGATGCTTCACATCAGGTTTAATGTATCTCTTGGATCTTCTTATCGATGATGAAACACAGAAATTACATCCGAATTCAATACAAAAGGCATAATACCGACATAAGTACAAGAGGACTGACACTCTAACTCACTATGATTTGAACCTCTCCTGTGAGTCCAGTTTTAGATTCCGATGGTTCACTTCAGGTTTACTGTATCCCTTGGACCTTCTTATTGACGATGAAACACAGAAATTGCATCCGAATATAATACAAAAGGCACAATGCCGACTTCAGTAGAAGAGGAGTGACACTCTAACTCTCTATGATTTGATCCTCTCCTGTGAGTCCAGTTTTAGATTCCGATGCTTCTTTTCAGGTTTACTGTACCCCTTGGACCTTCTTATTGACGACGAAACACAGAAATTGCATCCGAATTTAATACATAAGGCACAATGCCGACTTAAGTACAAGAGGACTGACACTCTAACTCTCTATGATTTGAACCTCTCCTAAGAGTCCAGTTTCTGATTCCGATGCTTCACTTCAGGTTTACTGTATCCCTTAGACCATCTTATTGACGATGAAACACAGAAATTGCATCCGAATTAAATACAAAATTCACAATGCTGACTTAGGTACAAGAGGACTGACACTCTTACATTCTATGTCTTGGACCTCTATTGTGAGTCCAGTTTCAGATTGCGATGCTTCTCTTCAGGTTTACTGTATCCCTTGGACCTTCTTATTGAAGATGAAACACAGAAATTGCATCCGAGTTTAATACAAAAGGCACAATGCCGACTGAAGTACAAGATGACTGACACTCTCACAATTTATGATTTGAACCTCTTAAGTGAGTCCAGTTTTATATACCGATGCATCACTTCAGGTTTACTGTATCCCTTGGACCTTCTTATTGAGGATGAAACACAGAAATTGCATCCGGATTTAATACAAAAGGCACAATGCCGACTTAAGTACAAGAGGACTGACACTCTAACTGTCTATGATTTGAACCTCTCCTGTGAGTCCAGTTTAAGATTCCGATGCTTCACTTCAGGTTTACTGTATCCCTTGGACCTTCTTATTGACGATGAAACACAGAAAATGCATCCGAATTTAATACAAAAGGCACAATGCCGACTTAAGTACAAGTGGACGGACACTCTAAATTTCTACGATTTGAACCTCTCCTGTGAGTCCAGTTGTAGATTGCGATGCTTCACATCAGGCTTACTGTATCTCTTGGACCTTCTTATCGATGATGAAACACAGAAATTACATCTGAATTCAATACAAAAAGCATAATACCGACATAAGTACAAGAGGACTGACACTCTAACTCTCTATGATTGGAACCTCTCCTGTGAGTCCAGTTTTAGATTCCGATGCTTCACTTCAGGTTCACTGTATCCCTTGGACCTTCTTATTGACGATGAAACACAGAAATTGCATCCGAATTTAATACAAAAGGCACAATGCCGACTTAGGTACAAGAGGGCTGACACTCTTACTTTCTATGACTTGGACCTCTATTGTGAGTCCAGTTTTAGATTCCAATGCTTCACTTCAGGTTTACTGTATCCCTTGGACCTTCCTATTGGGAATGAAACACAGAAATTGCATCCGAATTTAATACAAAAGGCACAATGCAGACTTAAGTACAAGATGACTGACACTCTAATTTTCTATGACTTGAACCTCTCCTGTGAGTCCAGTTTTAGATTCCGATGCTTCACTTCAGGTTTACTGTATCCCTTGGACCTTCTTATTGACGATGAAACACAGAAATTGCATCCGAATTTAATACAAAAGGCACAATGCCGACTTAGGTACAAGAGGACTGACACTCTTACTTTCTATGACTTGGACCTCTATTGTGAGTCCAGTTTTAGATTCCAATGCTTCACTTCAGGTTTACTGTATCCCTTGGACCTTCCTATTGGGAATGAAACACAGAAATTGCATCCGAATTTAATACAAAAGGCACAATGCCGACTTAAGTACAAGAGGACTGACACTCTAACTTTCTATGATTAGAACCTCTCCTGTGAGTCCAGTTTTAGATTCCGATGCTTCACATCAGGTTAACTGTATTTCTCGGACCTTCTTATTGATGATGAAACACAGAAATTACATCCGAATACAATACAAAAGGCACAATACCGACTTAAGTACAAGAGGACTGACACTCTAACTCACTATGATTTGAACCTCTCCTGTGAGTCCAGTTTTAGATTCCGATGCTTCACTTCAGGTTTACTGTATCCCTTGGACCTTCTTATTGACGATGAAACACAGAAATTGCATCCGAACTTAATATCAAAGGCACAATGCCGACCTAAGTACAAGAGGACTAACACTCTAAATTTCTACTATTTGAACCTCTCCTGTGAGTCCAGTTTTGGATTCCGATGCTTCACATCAGGTTTAATATATCTCTTGGACCTTCTTATCGATGATGAAACACAGAAATTGCATCCGATTTTAATACAAAAGGCACAATGCCGACATAAGTACAAGGGGACTGACACTCTAAATTTCTACGATTTGAACCACTCCTGTGAGTCCAGTTTAAGATTCCGATACTTCACTTCAGGTTTGCTGTATCCCTTGGACTTTCTTATTGACGATGAAACGCAGAAATTGCATCCGAATTTAATACAAAAGGCACAATGCCGACTTAAATACAAGAGGACTGACACTCTCACTCTCTATGATTTGAACCTCTCCTGTGAGTCCAGTTTTAGATTCCTAAGCTTCACTTCAGGTTTCCTGTATCCCTTGGACTTTCTTATTGACGATGAAACACAGAAATTGCATCCGAATGTAATACAAAAGGCACAATGCTGACTTAGGTACAAGAGGACTGACACTCTTACATTCTATGTCTTGGACCTCTATTGTGAGTCCAGTTTTAGATTCCGATCCTTCACTTCAGGTTCACTGTATCCCTTGGACCTTCTTATTGACGATGAAACACGGAAATTGGATCCAAATTTAATCCAAAAAGGCACAATGCCGACTTAAGTACAAGAGGACTGACACTCTAACTTTCGATGATTTGAACCTCTCCTGTGAGTCCAGTTTTAGATTCAAATGCTTCAATTCAGGTTTACTGTATCCCTTGGACCTTCTTATTGACGATGAAATACATAAATTGCATCCGAATTTAATGCATAAGGCACAATGCCGACTTAAGTACAAGAGGACTGACACTCTAACTTTCTATGATTTGAGCCTCTCGTGTGAGTCCAGTTTCTGACTCCGATGCTTCACTTCAGGTTTACTGTATCCCATAGACCTTCTTATTGACGATGAAACACAGAAATTGCATCCAAATTTAATACAAAAGGCACAATGCCTACTTAAGTACAAGAGGACTGACACTCTAATTTTCTATGACTTGAACCTCTCCTATGAGTCCAGTTTTAGATTCAAATGCTTCACTTCAGGTTTGCTGTATCCCTTGGATCTTCTTATTGACGATGAAACACAGAAATTGCATCCGAATTTAATATAAAAGGCACAATGCCGACCTAAGTACAAGAGGACTGACACTCTAAATTTCTACTATTTGAACCTCTCCTGTGAGTCCAGTTTTAGATTCCGATGCTTCACATCAGGTTTAATGTATCTCTTGGATCTTCTTATCGATGATGAAACACAGAAATTACATCCGAATTCAATACAAAAGGCATAATACCGACATAAGTACAAGAGGACTGACACTCTAACTCACTATGATTTGAACCTCTCCTGTGAGTCCAGTTTTAGATTCCGATGGTTCACTTCAGGTTTACTGTATCCCTTGGACCTTCTTATTGACGATGAAACACAGAAATTGCATCCGAATATAATACAAAAGGCACAATGCCGACTTCAGTAGAAGAGGAGTGACACTCTAACTCTCTATGATTTGATCCTCTCCTGTGAGTCCAGTTTTAGATTCCGATGCTTCTTTTCAGGTTTACTGTACCCCTTGGACCTTCTTATTGACGACGAAACACAGAAATTGCATCCGAATTTAATACATAAGGCACAATGCCGACTTAAGTACAAGAGGACTGACACTCTAACTCTCTATGATTTGAACCTCTCCTAAGAGTCCAGTTTCTGATTCCGATGCTTCACTTCAGGTTTACTGTATCCCTTAGACCATCTTATTGACGATGAAACACAGAAATTGCATCCGAATTAAATACAAAATTCACAATGCTGACTTAGGTACAAGAGGACTGACACTCTTACATTCTATGTCTTGGACCTCTATTGTGAGTCCAGTTTCAGATTGCGATGCTTCTCTTCAGGTTTACTGTATCCCTTGGACCTTCTTATTGAAGATGAAACACAGAAATTGCATCCGAGTTTAATACAAAAGGCACAATGCCGACTGAAGTACAAGATGACTGACACTCTCACAATTTATGATTTGAACCTCTTAAGTGAGTCCAGTTTTATATACCGATGCATCACTTCAGGTTTACTGTATCCCTTGGACCTTCTTATTGAGGATGAAACACAGAAATTGCATCCGGATTTAATACAAAAGGCACAATGCCGACTTAAGTACAAGAGGACTGACACTCTAACTGTCTATGATTTGAACCTCTCCTGTGAGTCCAGTTTAAGATTCCGATGCTTCACTTCAGGTTTACTGTATCCCTTGGACCTTCTTATTGACGATGAAACACAGAAAATGCATCCGAATTTAATACAAAAGGCACAATGCCGACTTAAGTACAAGTGGACGGACACTCTAAATTTCTACGATTTGAACCTCTCCTGTGAGTCCAGTTGTAGATTGCGATGCTTCACATCAGGCTTACTGTATCTCTTGGACCTTCTTATCGATGATGAAACACAGAAATTACATCTGAATTCAATACAAAAAGCATAATACCGACATAAGTACAAGAGGACTGACACTCTAACTCTCTATGATTGGAACCTCTCCTGTGAGTCCAGTTTTAGATTCCGATGCTTCACTTCAGGTTCACTGTATCCCTTGGACCTTCTTATTGACGATGAAACACAGAAATTGCATCCGAATTTAATACAAAAGGCACAATGCCGACTTAGGTACAAGAGGGCTGACACTCTTACTTTCTATGACTTGGACCTCTATTGTGAGTCCAGTTTTAGATTCCAATGCTTCACTTCAGGTTTACTGTATCCCTTGGACCTTCCTATTGGGAATGAAACACAGAAATTGCATCCGAATTTAATACAAAAGGCACAATGCAGACTTAAGTACAAGATGACTGACACTCTAATTTTCTATGACTTGAACCTCTCCTGTGAGTCCAGTTTTAGATTCCGATGCTTCACTTCAGGTTTACTGTATCCCTTGGACCTTCTTATTGACGATGAAACACAGAAATTGCATCCGAATTTAATACAAAAGGCACAATGCCGACTTAGGTACAAGAGGACTGACACTCTTACTTTCTATGACTTGGACCTCTATTGTGAGTCCAGTTTTAGATTCCAATGCTTCACTTCAGGTTTACTGTATCCCTTGGACCTTCCTATTGGGAATGAAACACAGAAATTGCATCCGAATTTAATACAAAAGGCACAATGCCGACTTAAGTACAAGAGGACTGACACTCTAACTTTCTATGATTAGAACCTCTCCTGTGAGTCCAGTTTTAGATTCCGATGCTTCACATCAGGTTAACTGTATTTCTCGGACCTTCTTATTGATGATGAAACACAGAAATTACATCCGAATACAATACAAAAGGCACAATACCGACTTAAGTACAAGAGGACTGACACTCTAACTCACTATGATTTGAACCTCTCCTGTGAGTCCAGTTTTAGATTCCGATGCTTCACTTCAGGTTTACTGTATCCCTTGGACCTTCTTATTGACGATGAAACACAGAAATTGCATCCGAACTTAATATCAAAGGCACAATGCCGACCTAAGTACAAGAGGACTAACACTCTAAATTTCTACTATTTGAACCTCTCCTGTGAGTCCAGTTTTGGATTCCGATGCTTCACATCAGGTTTAATATATCTCTTGGACCTTCTTATCGATGATGAAACACAGAAATTGCATCCGATTTTAATACAAAAGGCACAATGCCGACATAAGTACAAGGGGACTGACACTCTAAATTTCTACGATTTGAACCACTCCTGTGAGTCCAGTTTAAGATTCCGATACTTCACTTCAGGTTTGCTGTATCCCTTGGACTTTCTTATTGACGATGAAACGCAGAAATTGCATCCGAATTTAATACAAAAGGCACAATGCCGACTTAAATACAAGAGGACTGACACTCTCACTCTCTATGATTTGAACCTCTCCTGTGAGTCCAGTTTTAGATTCCTAAGCTTCACTTCAGGTTTCCTGTATCCCTTGGACTTTCTTATTGACGATGAAACACAGAAATTGCATCCGAATGTAATACAAAAGGCACAATGCTGACTTAGGTACAAGAGGACTGACACTCTTACATTCTATGTCTTGGACCTCTATTGTGAGTCCAGTTTTAGATTCCGATCCTTCACTTCAGGTTCACTGTATCCCTTGGACCTTCTTATTGACGATGAAACACGGAAATTGGATCCAAATTTAATCCAAAAGGCACAATGCCGACTTAAGTACAAGAGGACTGACACTCTAACTTTCGATGATTTGAACCTCTCCTGTGAGTCCAGTTTTAGATTCAAATGCTTCAATTCAGGTTTACTGTATCCCTTGGACCTTCTTATTGACGATGAAATACATAAATTGCATCCGAATTTAATGCATAAGGCACAATGCCGACTTAAGTACAAGAGGACTGACACTCTAACTTTCTATGATTTGAGCCTCTCGTGTGAGTCCAGTTTCTGACTCCGATGCTTCACTTCAGGTTTACTGTATCCCATAGACCTTCTTATTGACGATGAAACACAGAAATTGCATCCAAATTTAATACAAAAGGCACAATGCCTACTTAAGTACAAGAGGACTGACACTCTAATTTTCTATGACTTGAACCTCTCCTATGAGTCCAGTTTTAGATTCAAATGCTTCACTTCAGGTTTGCTGTATCCCTTGGACCTTCTTATTGACGATGAAACACAGAAATTGCATCCGATTTTAATACAAAAGGCACAATGCCGACTTAAGTACAAGAGGACTGACACTCTAACTTTCTACGATTTGAACCACTCCTGTGAGTCCAGTTTAAGATTCCGATGCTTCACTTCAGGTTTACTGTATCCCTTAGACCTTCTTATTGACGATGAAACACAGAAATTGCATCCAAATTTAATACAAAAGGCACAATACCTACTTAAGTACAAGAGGACTGACACTCTAATTTTCTATGACTTGAACCTCCCCTGTGAGTCCAGTTTTAGATTCAAATGCTTCACTTCAGGTTTGCTGTATCCCTTGGACCTTCTTATTGACGATGAAACACAGAAATTGCATCCGATTTTAGTACAAAAGGCACAATGCCGACATAAGTACAAGAGGACTGACATTTTAAATTTCTACGATTTGAACCACTCCTGTGAGTCCAGTTTAAGATTCCGATACTTCACATCAGGTTTGCTGTATCCCTTGGACTTCCTTATTGACGATGAAACACAGAAATTGCATCCGAATTTAATACAAAAGACACAATGCCGACTTAAGTAGAAGACGACTGACACTCTAACTTTCTACGATTTGAACCACTCCTGTGAGTCCAGTTTAAGATTCCGATGCTTCACTTCAGGTTTACTGTATCCCTTGGACCTTCTTATTGAGGATGAAACACAGAAATTGCATCCGGATTTAATACAAAAGGCACAATGCCGACTTAAGTACAAGAGGACTGACACTCTAACTGTCTATGATTTGAACCTCTCCTGTGAGTCCAGTTTAAGATTCCGATGCTTCACTTCAGGTTTACTGTATCCCTTGGACCTTCTTATTGACGATGAAACACAGAAAATGCATCCGAATTTAATACAAAAGGCACAATGCCGACTTAAGTACAAGTGGACTGACACTCTAAATTTCTACGATTTGAACCTCTCCTGTGAGTCCAGTTGTAGATTGCGATGCTTCACATCAGGCTTACTGTATCTCTTGGACCTTCTTATCGATGATGAAACACAGAAATTACATCTGAATTCAATACAAAAAGCATAATACCGACATAAGTACAAGAGGACTGACACTCTAACTCTCTATGATTGGAACCTCTCCTGTGAGTCCAGTTTTAGATTCCGATGCTTCACTTCAGGTTCACTGTATCCCTTGGACCTTCTTATTGACGATGAAACACAGAAATTGCATCCGAATTTAATACAAAAGGCACAATGCCGACTTAGGTACAAGAGGACTGACACTCTTACTTTCTATGACTTGGACCTCTATTGTGAGTCCAGTTTTAGATTCCAATGCTTCACTTCAGGTTTACTGTATCCCTTGGACCTTCCTATTGGGAATGAAACACAGAAATTGCATCCAAATTTAATACAAAAGGCACAATGCCGACTTAAGTACAAGAGGACTGACACTCTAACTTTCTATGATTAGAACCTCTCCTGTGAGTCCAGTTTTAGATTCCGATGCTTCACATCAGGTTAACTGTATTTCTCGGACCTTCTTATTGATGATGAAACACAGAAATTACATCCGAATACAATACAAAAGGCACAATACCGACTTAAGTACAAGAGGACTGACACTCTAACTCACTATGATTTGAACCTCACCTGTGAGTCCAGTTTTAGATTCCGATGCTTCACTTCAGGTTTACTGTATCCCTTGGACCTTCTTATTGACGATGAAACACAGAAATTGCATCCGAACTTAATATCAAAGGCACAATGCCGACCTAAGTACAAGAGGACTAACACTCTAAATTTCTACTATTTGAACCTCTCCTGTGAGTCCAGTTTTGGATTCCGATGCTTCACATCAGGTTTAATATATCTCTTGGACCTTCTTATCGATGATGAAACACAGAAATTGCATCCGATTTTAATACAAAAGGCACAATGCCGACATAAGTACAAGGGGACTGACACTCTAAATTTCTACGATTTGAACCACTCCTGTGAGTCCAGTTTAAGATTCCGATACTTCACTTCAGGTTTGCTGTATCCCTTGGACTTTCTTATTGACGATGAAACGCAGAAATTGCATCCGAATTTAATACAAAAGGCACAATGCCGACTTAAATACAAGAGGACTGACACTCTGACTCTCTATGATTTGAACCTCTCCTGTGAGTCCAGTTTTAGATTCCTAAGCTTCACTTCAGGTTTCCTGTATCCCTTGGACTTTCTTATTGACGATGAAACACAGAAATTGCATCCGAATGTAATACAAAAGGCACAATGCTGACTTAGGTACAAGAGGACTGACACTCTTACATTCTATGTCTTGGACCTCTATTGTGAGTCCAGTTTTAGATTCCGATCCTTCACTTCAGGTTCACTGTATCCCTTGGACCTTCTTATTGACGATGAAACACGGAAATTGGATCCAAATTTAATCCAAAAGGCACAATGCCGACTTAAGTACAAGAGGACTGACACTCTAACTTTCGATGATTTGAACCTCTCCTGTGAGTCCAGTTTTAGATTCAAATGCTTCAATTCAGGTTTACTGTATCCCTTGGACCTTCTTATTGACGATGAAATACATAAATTGCATCCGAATTTAATGCATAAGGCACAATGCCGACTTAAGTACAAGAGGACTGACACTCTAACTTTCTATGATTTGAGCCTCTCGTGTGAGTCCAGTTTCTGACTCCGATGCTTCACTTCAGGTTTACTGTATCCCTTAGACCTTCTTATTGACGATGAAACACAGAAATTGCATCCAAATTTAATACAAAAGGCACAATGCCTACTTAAGTACAAGAGGACTGACACTCTAATTTTCTATGACTTGAACCTCTCCTATGAGTCCAGTTTTAGATTCAAATGCTTCACTTCAGGTTTGCTGTATCCCTTGGACCTTCTTATTGACGATGAAACACAGAAATTGCTTCCGATTTTAATACAAAAGGCACAATGCCGACTTAAGTACAAGAGGACTGACACTCTAACTTTCTACTATTTGAACCTCTCCTGTGAGTCCAGTTTTGGATTCCGATGCTTCACATCAGGTTTAATATATCTCTTGGACCTTCTTATCGATGATGAAACACAGAAATTGCATCCGATTTTAATACAAAAGGCACAATGCCGACATAAGTACAAGGGGACTGACACTCTAAATTTCTACGATTTGAACCACTCCTGTGAGTCCAGTTTAAGATTCCGATACTTCACTTCAGGTTTGCTGTATCCCTTGGACTTTCTTATTGACGATGAAACGCAGAAATTGCATCCGAATTTAATACAAAAGGCACAATGCCGACTTAAATACAAGAGGACTGACACTCTGACTCTCTATGATTTGAACCTCTCCTGTGAGTCCAGTTTTAGATTCCTAAGCTTCACTTCAGGTTTCCTGTATCCCTTGGACTTTCTTATTGACGATGAAACACAGAAATTGCATCCGAATGTAATACAAAAGGCACAATGCTGACTTAGGTACAAGAGGACTGACACTCTTACATTCTATGTCTTGGACCTCTATTGTGAGTCCAGTTTTAGATTCCGATCCTTCACTTCAGGTTCACTGTATCCCTTGGACCTTCTTATTGACGATGAAACACGGAAATTGGATCCAAATTTAATCCAAAAGGCACAATGCCGACTTAAGTACAAGAGGACTGACACTCTAACTTTCGATGATTTGAACCTCTCCTGTGAGTCCAGTTTTAGATTCAAATGCTTCAATTCAGGTTTACTGTATCCCTTGGACCTTCTTATTGACGATGAAATACATAAATTGCATCCGAATTTAATGCATAAGGCACAATGCCGACTTAAGTACAAGAGGACTGACACTCTAACTTTCTATGATTTGAGCCTCTCGTGTGAGTCCAGTTTCTGACTCCGATGCTTCACTTCAGGTTTACTGTATCCCATAGACCTTCTTATTGACGATGAAACACAGAAATTGCATCCAAATTTAATACAAAAGGCACAATGCCTACTTAAGTACAAGAGGACTGACACTCTAATTTTCTATGACTTGAACCTCTCCTATGAGTCCAGTTTTAGATTCAAATGCTTCACTTCAGGTTTGCTGTATCCCTTGGACCTTCTTATTGACGATGAAACACAGAAATTGCATCCGATTTTAATACAAAAGGCACAATGCCGACTTAAGTACAAGAGGACTGACACTCTAACTTTCTACGATTTGAACCACTCCTGTGAGTCCAGTTTAAGATTCCGATGCTTCACTTCAGGTTTACTGTATCCCTTAGACCTTCTTATTGACGATGAAACACAGAAATTGCATCCAAATTTAATACAAAAGGCACAATACCTACTTAAGTACAAGAGGACTGACACTCTAATTTTCTATGACTTGAACCTCCCCTGTGAGTCCAGTTTTAGATTCAAATGCTTCACTTCAGGTTTGCTGTATCCCTTGGACCTTCTTATTGACGATGAAACACAGAAATTGCATCCGATTTTAGTACAAAAGGCACAATGCCGACATAAGTACAAGAGGACTGACATTTTAAATTTCTACGATTAGAACCACTCCTGTGAGTCCAGTTTAAGATTCCGATACTTCACATCAGGTTTGCTGTATCTCTCGGACCTTCTTATTGATGATGAAACACAGATATTACATCCGAATTCAATACAAAAGGCACAATACCGACTTAAGTACAAGAGGATTGACACTCTAACTCTCTATGATTTGAACCTCTCCTGTGAGTCCAGTTTTAGATTCCGATGCTTCACTTCAGGTTTACAGTATCCCTTGGACCTTATTATTGACGATGAAATACAGAAATTGCATCCAAATTTAATACAAAGGGCACAATGCCGACTTATGTACAAGAGGACTGACACTCTAAATTTCTACGATTTGAACCTCTCTTGTGAGTCCAGTTTTAGATTCCGATGCTTCACGTCAGGTTTAATGTATCTCTTGGACCTTCTTATCGATGATGAAACACAGAAATTACATCCGAATTCAATACAAAAGGCACAATACCGACATAAGTACAAGAGGACTGACACTCTAACTCTCTATGATTTGAACCTCTCCTGTGAGTCCAGTTTTAGATTCCGATGCTTCACTTCAGGTTTACTGTATTCCTTGGACCTTCTTGTTGACGATGAAACACAGAAATTGCATCCGAATTTAATACAAAAGGCACAATGCCGACTTAAGGACAAGAGGACTGACACTCTAACTCTCTATGATTTGATCGTCTCCTTTGAGTTCAGTTTTAGATTCCGATGCTTCTTTTCAGGTTTACTGTATCCCTTGGACCTTCTTATTGACGATGAAACACATAAATTGCATCCGAATTTAATACATAAAGCACAATGCCGACTTAAGCACAAGAGGACTGACACTCTAACTTCCTATGATTTGAACCTCTCGTGTGAGTCCAGTTTCTGACTCCAATGCTTGACTTCACGTTTACTGTATCCCATAGACCTTCTTATTGACGATGAAACACAGAAGTTGCATCCAAATTTAATACAAAAGGCACAATGCCGACTTAAGTACAAGAGGACTGACACTCTAACTTTCGATGATTTGAACCTCTCCTGTGAGTCCAGTTTTAGATTCCGATGCTTCACTTCAGGTTTGCTGTATCCCTTGGACCTTCTTATTGACGATGAAACACAGAAATTGCATCCGATTTTAATACAAAAGGCACAATGCTGACTTAACTACAAGAGGACTGACACTCTAACTTTCTACGATTTGAACCACTCCGGTGAGTCCAGTTTGAGATTCCGATACTTCACTTCACGTTTGCTGTATCCCTTGGACCTTCTTATTGACGATGAAACACAGAAATTGCATCCGAATTTAATACAAAAGGCACAATGCCGACTTAAGTACAAGAGGACTGACACTCTAACTCTCTATGATTTGAACCCCTCCTGTGAGTCCAGTTTTTGATTCCGATGCTTCACTTCAGGTTTCCTGTATCCCTTGGACCTTCTTATTGACGATGAAAAACAGAAATTGCATCCGAATTTAATACAAAAGGCACAATGCTGACTTAGGCATAAGAGGACTGACACTCTTACATTCTATGACTTGGACCTCTATTGTGAGTCCAGTTTCAGATTGCGAAGCTTCACTTCAGGTTTAATGTATCCCTAGGACCTTCTTATTGACGATGAAATACAGAAATTGCATCCAAATTTAATACAAAAGGCACAATGCCGACTTAAGTACAAGAGGACTGACACTCTAACTTTCGATGATTTGAACCTCTCCTGTGAGTCCAGTTTTAGATTCCGATGCTTCAATTCAGGTTTACTGTATATCTTGGACCTTCTTATTGACGATGAAACACAGAAATTGCAACCGAATTTAATACAAAAGGCACAATGCCGACTTAAGTACAAGAGGACTGACACTCTAACTCTCTATGATTTGATCCTCTCCAGTGAGTCCAGTTTTAGATTCCGATGCTTCACTTCGGGTTTACTGTATCCCTTGGACCTTCTTATTGACGATGAAACACAGAAATTGCATCCGAATTTAATATAAAAGGCACAATGCCGACCTAAGTACAAGAGGACTGACACTCTAAATTCCTACTATTTGAACCTCTCCTGTGAGTCCAGTTTTAGATTCCGATGCTTCACATCAGGTTTAATGTATCTCTTGGATCTTCTTATCGATGATGAAACACAGAAATTACATCCGAATTCAATACAAAAGGAATAATACCGACATAAGTACAAGAGGACTGACACTCTAACTCACTATGATTTGAACCTCTCCTGTGAGTCCAATTTTAGATTCCGATGGTTTACTTCAGGTTTACTGTATCCCTTGGACCTTCTTATTGACGATGAAACACAGAAATTGCATCCGAATATAATACAAAAGGCACAATGCCGACTTCAGTAGAAGAGGAGTGACACTCTAACTCTCTATGATTTGATCCTCTCCTGTGAGTCCAGTTTTAGATTCCGATGCTTCTTTTCAGGTTTACTGTACCCCTTGGACCTTCTTATTGACGACGAAACACAGAAATTGCATCCGAATTTAATACATAAGGCACAATGCCGACTTAAGTACAAGAGGACTGACACTCTAACTCTCTATGATTTGAACCTCTCCTAAGAGTCCAGTTTCTGATTCCGATGCTTCACTTCAGGTTTACTGTATCCCTTAGACCATCTTATTGACGATGAAACACAGAAATTGCATCCGAATTTAATACAAAATTCACAATGCTGACTTAGGTACAAGAGGACTGACACTCTTACATTCTATGTCTTGGACCTCTATTGTGAGTCCAGTTTCAGATTGCGATGCTTCTCTTCAGGTTTACTGTATCCCTTGGACCTTCTTATTGAAGATGAAACACAGAAATTGCATCCGAGTTTAATACAAAAGGCACAATGCCGACTGAAGTACAAGATGACTGACACTCTCACAATTTATGATTTGAACCTCTTAAGTGAGTCCAGTTTTATATACCGATGCATCACTTCAGGTTTACTGTATCCCTTGGACCTTCTTATTGAGGATGAAACACAGAAATTGCATCCGGATTTAATACAAAAGGCACAATGCCGACTTAAGTACAAGAGGACTGACACTCTAACTGTCTATGATTTGAACCTCTCCTGTGAGTCCAGTTTAAGATTCCGATGCTTCACTTCAGGTTTACTGTATAACCTTGGACCTTCTTATTGACGATGAAACACAGAAAATGCATCAGAATTTAATACAAAAGGCACAATGCCGACTTAAGTACAAGTGGACTGACACTCTAAATTTCTACGATTTGAACCTCTCCTGTGAGTCCAGTTGTAGATTGCGATGCTTCACATCAGGCTTACTGTATCTCTTGGACCTTCTTATCGATGATGAAACACAGAAATTACATCTGAATTCAATACAAAAAGCATAATACCGACATAAGTACGAGAGGACTGAAACCCTAACTCTCTATGATTGGAACCTCTCCTGTGAGTCCAGTTTTAGATTCCGATGCTTCACTTCAGGTTCACTGTATCCCTTGGACCTTCTTATTGACGATGAAACACAGAAATTGGATCCAAATTTAATACAAAAGGCCCTATGCAGACTTAAGTACAAGAAGACTGACACTCTAACTTTCGATGATTTTAACCTCTCCTGTGAGTCCCGTTTTAGATTCCGATGCTTCAATTCAGGTTTACTGTATGTTTTGGACCTTCTTATTGACGATGAAACACAGAAATTGCAACCGAAATGAATACAAAATGCACAATACCGACTTAAGTACAGGAGGACTGACACTCTAATTCTCTATGAATTGAACCTCTCCTGTGAGTCCAGTTTTAGATTCCGATGCTTCAAATCAGGTTAACTGTATCTCTCGGACCTTCTTATTGATGATGAAACACAGATATTACATCCGAATTCAATACAAAAGGCACAATACCGACTTAAGTACAAGAGGATTGACGCTCTAACTCTCTACGATTTGAACCTCTCCTGTGAGTCCAGTTTTAGATTCCGATGCTTCACTTCAGGTTTACAGTATCCCTTGGACCTTCTTATTGACGATGAAATACAGAAATTGCATCCGAATTTAATACAAAAGGCACAATGCCGATGTAAGTACAAGATGACTGACACTCTAACTTATTATGATTTGAACCTCTCCTGTGAGTCCAGTTTTAGATTCCGATGCTTCACATCAGGTTAACTGTATCTCTCGGACCTTCTTATTGATGATGAAACACAGAAATTACATCCGAATACAATACTAAAGGCACAATACCGACTTAAGTACAAGAGGACTGACACTCTAACTCTCTATGATTTGAACCTCTCCTGTGAGTCCAGTTTTAGATTCCGATGCTTCACTTTTGGTTTACTGTATCCCTTGGACCTTCTTATTGACGATGAAACACAGAAATTGCATCCGAATTTAATATAAAAGGCACAATGCCGACTTAAGTACAAGAGGACTGACACTCTAAATTTCTACGATTTGAACCTCTCTTGTGAGTCCAGTTTTAGATTCCGATGCTTCACATCAGGTTTAATGTATCTCTTGGACCTTCTTATCGATGATGAAACACAGAAATTACATCCGAATTCAATACAAAAGGCATAATACCGACATAAGTACAAGAGGACTGACACTCTAACTCTCTATGATTTGAACCTCTCGTGTGAGTCCAGTTTTAGATTCCGATGCTTCACTTCAGTTTTACTGTATCCCTTGGACCTTCTTATTGACGATGAAACACACAAAATTGCATCCGAATTTAATACAAAAGGCACAATGCCGACTTAAGGACAAGAGGACTGACACTCTAACTCTCTATGATTTGATCCTCTCCTTTGAGTCCAGTTTTAGATTCCGATTCTTCACATCAGGTTAACTGTATCTCTCGGACCTTCTTATTGATGATGAAACACAGAAATTACATCCGAATACAATACAAAAGGCACAATACCGACTTAAGTACAAGAGGACTGACACTCTAACTCTCTATGATTTGAACCTCTCCTGTGAGTCCAGTTTTAGATTCCGATGCTTCACTTCAGGTTTACTGTATCCCTTGGACCTTCTTATTGACGATGAAACACAGAAATTGCATCCGAATGTAATATAAAAGGCACAATGCCGACCTAAGTACAAGAGGACTGACACTCTAAATTTCTACTATTTGAACCTCTCCTGTGAGTCCAGTTTTAGATTCCGATGCTTCACATCAGGTTTAATGTATCTCTTAGACCTTCTTATCGATGATGAAACACAGAAATTACATCCGAATTCAATACAAAAGTCATAATACCGACATAAGTACAAGAGGACTGACACTCTAACTCACTATGATTTAAACCCCTCCTGTGAGTCCAGTTTTAGATTCCGATGCTTCACTTCAGGTTTACTGTATCCCTTGGACCTTCTTATTGACGATGAAACACAGAAATTGCATCCGAATATAATACAAAAGGCACAATGCCGACTTCAGTACAAGAGGACTGACACTCTATCTCTCTATGATTTGATCCTCTCCTGTGAGTCCAGTTTTAGATTCCGATGCTTCTTTTCTGGTTTACTGTACCCCTTGGACCTTATTATTGACGACGAAACACAGAAATTGCATCCGAATTTAATACATAAGGCACAATGCCGACTTAAGTACAAGAGGACTGACACTCTAACTCTCTATGATATGAACCTCTCCTGTGAGTCCAGTTTCTGATTCCGATGCTTCACTTCAGGTTTACTGTATCCCTTAGACCATCTTATTGACGATGAAACACAGAAATTGCATCCAAATTTAATACAAAAGGCACAATACCTACTTAAGTACAAGAGGACTGACACTCTAATTTTCTATGACTTGAACCTCTCCTGTGAGTCCAGTTTTAGATTCAAATGCTTCACTTCAGGTTTGCTGTATCCCTTGGACCTTCTTATTAACGATGAAACACAGAAATTGCATCCGATTTTAATACAAAGGGCACAATGCCGACATAAGTACAAGAGGACTGACACTCTAAATTTCTACGATTTGAACCACTCCTGTGAGAACAGTTTAAGATTCCGATACTTCACTTCAGGTTTGCTGTATCCCTTGGACCTTCTTATTGAAGATGAAACACAGAAATTGCATCCGATTTTGATACAAAAGGCACAATGCCGACTTAAGTACAAGAGGACTGACACTCTGACTCTCTATGATTTGAACCTCTCCTGTGAGTCCAGTTTTAGATTCCTAAGCTTCACTTCAGGTTTCCTGTATCCCTTGGACCTTCTTATTGACGATGAAACACGGAAATTGCATCCGAATTTAATACAAAAGGCACAATGCTGACTTAGGTACAAGAGGACTGACACTCTTACATTCTATGTCTTGGACCCCTATTGTGAGTCCAGTTTCAGATTGCGATGCTTCACTTCAGGTTTACTGTATCCCTTGGACCTTCTTATTGAAGATGAAACACAGAAATTGCATCCGATTTTAATACAAAAGGCACAATGCCGACTTAAGTGCAAGATGACTGACACTCTAACAATTTATGATTTGAACCTCTTATGTGAGTCCAGTTTTATATACCGATGCATCACTTCAGGTTTACTGTTTCCCTTGGACCTTCTTATTGAGGATGAAACACAGAAATTGCATCCGAATTTAATACAAAAGGCACAATGCCAACTTAAATACAAGAGAACTGACACTCTAACTTTCTATGATTTGAACCTCTCCTGTGAGTCTAGTTTTAGTTTCCGATGCTTCACATCAGGTTAACTGTATCTCTCGGACCTTCTTATTGATGATGAAACACAGAAAGTACATCCGAATACAATACAAAAGGCACAATACCGACTTAAGTACAAGAGGACTGACACTCTAACTCACTATGATTTGAACCTCTCCTGTGAGTCCAGTTTTAGATTCCGATGCTTCACTTTAGGTTTACTGTATCCCTTGGACCTTCTTATTGACGATGAACCACAGAAATTGCATCCGAATGTAATATAAAAGGCACAATGCCGACCTAAGTACAAGAGGACTGACACTCTAAATTTCTACTATTTGAACCTCTCCTGTGACTCCAGTTTTAGATTCCGATGCTTCACATCAGGTTTAATGTATCTCTTAGACCTTCTTATCGATGATGAAACACAGAAATTACATCCGAATTCAATACAAAAGTCATAATACCGACATAAGTACAAGAGGACTGACACTCTAACTCACTATGATTTGAACCCCTCCTGTGAGTCCAGTTTTAGATTCCGATGCTTCACTTCAGGTTTACTGTATCCCTTGGACCTTCTTATTGACGATGAAACACAGAAATTGCATCCGAATATAATACAAAAGGCACAATGCCGACTTCAGTACAAGAGGACTGACACTCTATCTCTCTATGATTTGATCCTCTCCTGTGAGTCCAGTTTTAGATTCCGATGCTTCTTTTCTGGTTTACTGTACCCCTTGGACCTTCTTATTGACGACGAAACACAGAAATTGCATCCGAATTTAATACATAAGGCACAATGCCGACTTAAGTACAAGAGGACTGACACTCTAACTCTCTATGATTTGAACCTCTTCTGTGAGTCCAGTTTCTGATTCCGATGCTTCACTTCAGGTTTACTGTATCCCTTAGACCATCTTATTGACGATGAAACACAGAAATTGCATCCAAATTTAATACAAAAGGCACAATACCTACTTAAGTACAAGAGGACTGACACTCTAATTTTCTATGACTTGAACCTCTCCTGTGAGTCCAGTTTTAGATTCAAATGCTTCACTTCAGGTTTGCTGTATCCCTTGGACCTTCTTATTGACGATGAAACACAGAAATTGCATCCGATTTTAATACAAAGGGCACAATGCCGACATAAGTACAAGAGGACTGACACTCTAAATTTCTACGATTTGAACCACTATTGTGAGAACAGTTTAAGATTCCGATACTTCACTTCAGGTTTGCTGTATCCCTTGGACCTTCTTATTGAAGATGAAACACAGAAATTGCATCCGATTTTGATACAAAAGGCACAATGCCGACTTAAGTACAAGAGGACTGACACTCTGACTCTCTATGATTTGAACCTCTCCTGTGAGTCCAGTTTTAGATTCCTAAGCTTCACTTCAGGTTTCCTGTATCCCTTGGACCTTCTTATTGACGATGAAACACGGAAATTGCATCCGAATTTAATACAAAAGGCACAATGCTGACTTAGGTACAAGAGGACTGACACTCTCACATTCTATGTCTTGGACCCCTATTGTGAGTCCAGTTTCAGATTGCGATGCTTCACTTCAGGTTTACTGTATCCCTTGGACCTTCTTATTGAAGATGAAACACAGAAATTGCATCCGATTTTAATACAAAAGGCACAATGCCGACTTAAGTACAAGATGACTGACACTCTAACAATTTATGATTTGAACCTCTTATGTGAGTCCAGTTTTATATACCGATGCATCACTTCAGGTTTACTGTATCCCTAGGACCTTCTTATTGAGGATGAAACACAGAAATTGCATCCGGATTTAATACAAAAGGCACAATGCCGACTTAAGTACAAGAGGACTGACACTCCAACTCTCTATGATTTGAACCTCTCCTGTGAGTCCAGTTTAAGATTACGATGCTTCACTTCAGGTTTACTGTATCCCTTGGACCTTCTTATTGACGATGAAACACAGAAAATGCATCCAAATTTAATACAAAAGGCACAATGCCGACTTAAGTACAAGAGGACTGACACTCTAAATTTCTACGATTTGAACCTCTCCTGTGAGTCCAGTTGTAGATTGCGATGCCTCACATCAGGCTTACCGTATCTCTTGGACCTTCTTATCGATGATGAAACACAGAAATTACATCTGAATTCAATACAAAAAGCATAATACCGACATAAGTACAAGAGGACTGACACTCTAACTCTCTATGATTTGAACCTCTCCTGTGAGACCAGTTTTAGTTTCCGATGCTTCACTTCAGGTTCACTGTATCCCTTGGACCTTCTTATTGACGATGAAACAAAGAAATTGTATCCAAATTTAATACAAAAGGCCCAATGCCGACTTAAGTACAAGAGGACTGACACTCTAACTTTCGATGATTTTAACCTCTCCTGTGAGTCCAGTTTTAGATTCCGATGCTTCAATTCAGGTTTACTGTATGCCTTGCACCTTCTTATTGACGATGAAACACAGAAATTGCAACCGAATTGAATACAAAATGCACAATACCGACTTAAGTACAGGAGGACTGACACTCTAATTCTCTATGATTTGAACCTCTCCTGTGAGTCCAGTTTTAGATTCCGATGCTTCAAATCAGGTTAACTGTATCTCTCGGACCTTCTTATTGATGATGAAACACAGATATTACATCCGAATTCAATACAAAAGGCACAATACCGACGTAAGTACAAGAGGATTGACACTCTAACTCTCTACGATTTGAACCTCTCCTGTGAGTCCAGTTTTAGATTCCGATGCTTCACTTCAGATTTACAGTATCCCTTGGACCTTCTTATTGACGATGAAATACAGAAAATGCATCCAAACTTAATACAAAAGGCACAATGCCGACTTAAGTACAAGAGGACTGACATTCTAACTTTCGATGATTTGAACCTCTCCTGTGAGTCCAGTTGTAGATTCCGATGCTTCAATTCAGGTTTACAGTATATCTTGGACCTTCTTATTGACGATGAAACACAGAAATAGCATCCGAATTTAATACAAAAGGCACAATGCCGACGTAAGCACGAGAGGACTGACACTCTACCTTCCTATGATTTGAACCTCTCCTGTGAGTCCAGTTTTAGATTCCGATGCTTCACATCAGGTTAACTGTATCTCTCGGACCTTCCTATTGATGATGAAACACAGAAATTACATCCGAATACAATACAAAAGTCACAATACCGACTTAAGTACAAGAGGACTGACACTCTAACTCTCTATGATTTGAACCTCTCCTGTGAGTCCAGTTTTAGATTCCGATGCTTCACTTCAGGTTTACTGTATCCTTTGGACCTTCTTATTGACGATGAAACACAGAAATTGCATCCGAATTTAATATAAAAGGCACAATGCCGACATAAGTACAAGAGGACTGACACTCTAAATTTCTACGATTTGAACCTCTCTTGTGAGTCCAGTTTTAGATTCCGATGCTTCACATCAGGTTTAATGTATCTCTTGGACCTTCTTATCGATGATGAATCACAGAAATTACATCCGAATTCAATACAAAAGGCATTATACCGACATAAGTACAAGGGGACTGACACTCTAACTCTCTATGATTTGAACCTCTCGTGTGAGTCCAGTTTTAGATTCCGATGCTTCACTTCAGTTTTACTGTATCCCTTGGACCTTCTTATTGACGATGAAACACAGAAATTGCATCCGAATTTAATACAAAAGGCACAATGCCGACTTAAGGACAAGAGGACTGACACTCTAACTCTCTATGATTTGATCCTCTCCTTTGAGTCCAGTTTTAGATTCCGATGCTTCACATCAGGTTTAATGTATCCCTTGGACCTTCTTATTGACGATGAAACACAGAAATTGCATCCGAATTTAATACAAAAGGCACAATGCCGACTTAAGTACAAGAGGACTGACACTCTAACTCTCTATGATTTGAACCTCTCCTGTGAGTCCAGTTTTACATTCCGATGCTTCACTTCAGGTTTCCTGTATCCCTTGGACCCTCTTATTGACGATGAAACACCGAAATTGCATCCGAATTTAATACAAAAGGCACAATGCCGACTTAAGTACAAGAACACTAACACTCTAACTCTCTATGATTTGAACCTCTCCTGTGAGTCCAGTTTCTGATTCCGATGCTTCACTTCTGGTTTACTGTATCCCTTAGACCTTTTTATTGACGATGAAACACAGAAATTGCATCCAAATTTAATACAAAAGGCACAATGCCTACTTAAGTACAAGAGGACTGACACTCTAATTTTCTATGACTTGAACCTCTCCTGTGAGTCCAGTTTTAGATTCCGATGCTTCACTTCAGGTTTACTGTATCCCTTGGACCTCCTTATTGACGATGAAACACAGAAATTGCATCCGAATTTAATACAAAAGGCACAATGTCGACTTTAATACAAGAGAACTGACACTCTAACTTTCTATGATTTGAACCACTTCTGTGAGTCCAGTTTAAGATTCCGATACTTCACTTCAGTTTTACTGTATCCCTTGGACCTTCTCATTGACGATGAAACAGCGAAATTGCATCCGAATTTAATACAAATGGCACAATGCCGACTTAAGTACAAGAGGACTGACACTCTAACCCTCTATGATTTGAACCTCGCCTGTGAGTCCAGTTTTAGATTCCGATGCTTCACTTCAGGTTTGCTGAATCCCTTAGACCTTCTTATTGACGATGAAACACAGAAATTGCATCCGAATTTAATACAAAAGGCACAATGTTGAGTGAAGTACAATTGGACTGACACTCTAAATTTCTATGACTTTAACCTCCTGTGAGTCCAGTTTCAGATTCCGATGCTTCACTTCAGGTTTACTGTATGCCTTGGACCTTCTTATTGAAGATGAAACACAGAAATTGCATCCGAATTTAATACAAAAGGCACAATGCTGACTTAAGTACAAGAGGACTCACACTCTAATTTTCAATGACTTGAACCTTTCCTGTGAGTCCGGTTTTAAGTTCCGATGCTTTCCATCAGGTTAACTGTATCTCCCGGACCTTCTTATTGATGATGAAACACAGAAATTACATCCGAATACAATACAAAAGGCACACTACCTACTTAAGTACAAGAGGACTGACACTATAACTCTCTATGATTTGAACCTCTCCTGTGTGTCCAGTTTTAGATTCCGATGCTTCGCTTCAGGTTTACTGTATCCCTTGGACCTTCTTATTGACGATGAAACACAGAAATTGCATCCGAATTTAATATAAAAGGCACAATGCCGACTTAAGTACAAGAGGACTGACACTCTAATTTTCTATGACTTGAACCTTTCCTTTGAGACCAGTTTTAGATTCCCATGCGTCACGTCAGGTTAACTGTATCCCTTGGACCATCTTATTGACGATGAAACACAGTAATTGCATCCGATATTAATACAAAAGGCACAATGCCGACTTAAGTACAAGAGGACTGACACTCTAACTTTCTATGATTTGAACCACTCCTGTGAGTCCAGTTTAAGTTTCCGATGGTTCACTTCAGGTTTGCTGTATCCCTTGGACCTTCTTATTGACGTTGACACACAGAAATTGCATCCAAATTTAATACAAAAGGCACAATGCCGACTTAAGCACAAGAGGACTGGCACTCTATATTTCTATGATTTGAACCTCTCCTGTGAGTCCAGTTTAAGATTCCGATACTTCGCTTCAGGTTTGCTGTATCCCTTGGACCTTCTTATTGACGTTGACACACAGAAATTGCATCCAAATTTAATACAAAAGGCACAATGCCGACTTAAGTACAAGAGGATGACACACTAAATTTCTATGATTTGAACCTCTCCTGTGAGTCCAGTTTTAGATTCCGATGCATCACTTCAGGTTTACTGTATCCCTTGGACCTTCTTATTGAGGATGAAACACAGAAATTGCATCCGAATTTAATACAAAAGGCACAATTCCAACTTAAGTACAAGAGGACTGACACTCTAACTATCTATGATTTGAGCCTTTCCTGTGAGTCCAGTTTTAGATTCCGATGCTTCTCATTAGGTTAACTGTATATCTCGGACATTCTTATTGATGATGAAACACAGAAATTACATCCGAATACAATACAAAAGGCACAATACCGACTTAAGTACAAGAGGACTGACACTCTAACTCACTATGATTTGAACCTCTCCTGTGAGTCCAGTTTTAGATTCCGATGCTTCACTTCAGGTTTACTGTATCCCTTGGACCTTCTTATTGACGATGAAACACAGAAATTGCATCCGAATTTAATATAAAAGGCACAATGCCGACCTAAGTACAAGAGGACTAACACTCTAAATTTCTACTATTTGAACCTCTCCTGTGAGTACAGTTTTAGATTCCGATGCTTCACATCAGGTTTGATGTATCTCTTGGACCTTCTTATCGATGATGAAACACAGAAATTGCATCCGAATTCAATACAAAAGGCATAATACCGACATAAGTACAGGAGTACTGACACTCTAACTCACTATGATTTAATCCTCTCCTGTGAGTCCAGTTTTAGATTCCGATGCTTCTTTTCAGGTTTACTGTACCCCTTGCACCTTCTTATTGAAGACGAAACACAGAAATTGCATCCGAATTTAATACATAAGGCACAATGCCGACTTAAGTACAAGAGGACTGACACTCTAACTCTCTATGATTTGAACCTCTCCTGTGAGTCCAGTTTCTGATTCCGATGCTTCACTTCAGGTTTACTGTATCCCTTAGACCTTCTTATTGACGATGAAACACAGAAACTGCATCCAAATTTAATACAAAAGGCACAATACCTACTTAAGTACAAGAGGACTGACACTCTAATTTTCTATGACTTGAACCTCTCCTGTGAGTCCAGTTTTAGATTCAAATGCTTCACTTCTGGTTTGCTGTATCCCTTGGACCTTCTTATTGACGATGAAACACAGAATTTGCATCCGATTTTAATACAAAAGGCACAATGCCGACACAAGTACAAGAGGACTGACACTCTAAATTTCTACGATTTGACCCACTCCTGTGAGTCCAGTTTAAGATTCCGATACTTCACTTGAGGTTTGCTGTCTCCCTTGGACCTTCTTATTGATCATGAAACACAGAAATTGCATCCGAATTTAATACAAAAGGCACAATGCCGACTTAAGTACAAGAGGACTGACATTCTGACTCTCTATGATTTGAACCTCTCCTGTGAGTCCAGTTTTAGTTTCCTAAGCTTCACTTCAGGTTTCCTGTATCCCTTGGACCTTCTTATTGTCGATGAAACACAGAAATTGCATCTGAATTTAATACAAAAGACACAATGCTGACTTAGGTACAAGAGGACTGACACTCTTACATTCTATGTCTTGGACCTCTATTGTGAGTCCATTTTCAGATTGCGATGCTTCACTTCAGGTTTACTGTATCCCTTGGACCTTCTTATTGAAGATGAAACACAGAAATTGCATCCGAATTTAATACAAAAGGCACAATGCCGACTTAAGTACAAAATGACTGACACTCTAACAATTTATGATTTGAACCCCTTATGTGAGTCCAGTTTTATATACCGATGCATTACTTCAGGTTTACTGTATCCCTTGGACCTTCTTATTGAGGATGAAACACAGAAATTGCATCCGGATTTAATACAAAAGGCACAATGCCGGCTTAAGTACAAGAGGACTGACACTCTAACTCTCTATGATTTGAACCTCTCCTGTGAGTCCAGTTTAAGATTCCGATGCTTCACTTCAGGTTTACTGTATCCCTTGGACCTTCTTATTGACGATGAAACACAGAAAACGCATCCGAATTTAATACAAAAGGCACAATGCCGACTTAAGTACAAGAGGACTGACACTCTAAATTTCTACGATTTGAACTTCTCCTGTGAGTCCAGTTGTAGATTGCGATGCTTCACATCAGGCTTACCGTATCTCTTTTACCTTCTTATCGATGATGAAACACCGAAATTACATCTGAATTCAATACAAAAAGCATAATACTGACATAAGTACAAGAGGACCGACACTCTAAATTGCGATGATTTGAACCTCTCCTGTGAGTCCAGTTTTAGATTCCGATGCTTCACTTCAGGTTCACTGTATCACTTGGACCTTCTTATTGACGATGAAACACAGAAATTGGATCCAAATTTAATACAAAAGGCACAATGCCGACTTAAGTACAAGAGGACTGACACTCTAACTTTCGATGATTTTAACCTCTCCTGTGAGTCCAGTTTTAGATTCCGATGCTTCAATTCAGGCTTACTGTATGCCTTGGACCTTCTTATTGACGATGAAACACAGAAAATGCAACCGAATTTAATACAAAAGGCACAATACCGACTTAAGTACAGGAGGACTGACACTCTAATTCTCTATGATTTGAACCTCTCCTGTGAGTCCAGTTTTAGATTCCGATGCTTCAAATCAGGTTAACTGTATCTCTCGGACCTTCTTATTGATGATGAAACACAGATATTACATCCGAATTCAATACAAAAGGCACAATACCGACTTAAGTACAAGAGGATTGACTTTCTAACTCTCTACGATTTGAACCTCTCCTGTGAGTCCAGTTTTAGATTCCGATGCTTCACTTCAGGTTTACAGTATCCCCTTCACCTTCTTATTGACGATGAAATACAGAAATTGCATCCAAATTTAATACAAAAGGCACAATGCCGACTTAAGTACAAGAGGACTGACACTCTAACTTTCGATGATTTGAACCTCTCCTGTGAGTCCAGTTTTAGATTCCGATGCTTCAATTCAGGTTGACTGTATATCTTGGACCTTCTTATTGACGATGAAACACAGAAATTGCATCCGAATTTAATACAAAAGGCACAATGCCGACGTAAGTACAAGAGGACTGACACTCTAACTTTCTAATAGTTGAAGCTCTCCTGTGAGTCCAGTTTTAGATTCCCATGCTTCACATCAGGTTAACTGTATCTCTCGGACCTTCTTATTGATGATGAAACACAGAAATTACATCCGAATACAATACAAAAGGCACAATACCGACTTAAGTACAAGAGGACTGACACTCTAACTCTCTATGATTTGAACCTCTCGTGTGAGTCCAGTTTTAGATTCCGATGCTTCACTTTAGTTTTACCGTATCCCTTGGACCTTCTTATTGACGATGAAACACAGATATTGCATCCGAATCTAATACAAAAGGCACAATGCCGACTTAAGGACAAGAGGACTGACACTCTAACTCTCTATGATTTGATCCTCTCCTTTGAGTCCAGTTTTAGATTCCGATGCTTCTTTTCAGGTTTACTGTATCCCTTGGACCTTCTTATTGACGATGAAACACATAAATTGCATCCGAATTTAATACATAAGGCACAATGCCGACTTAAGTACAAGAGGACTGACACTCTAACTTTCTATGATTTGAACCTCTCATGAGAGTCCAGTTTCTGACTCCGATGCTTCACTTCAGGTTTACTGTATCCCTTAGACCTTCTTATTTACGATGAAACACAGAAATTGCATCCAAATTTAATAAAAAAGGCACAATGCCTACTTAAGTACAAGAGGACTGACACTCTAATTTTCTATGACTTGAACCTCTCCTGTGAGTCCAGTTTTAGATTCCGATGCTTCACTTCAGGTTTGCTGTATCCCTTGGACCTTCTTATTGACGATGAAACACAGAAATTGCATCCGAATTTAATACAAAAGGCACAATGCCGACTTAAGTACAAGAGGACTGACACTCTAACTCTCTATGATTTGAACCTCTCCTGTGAGTCCAGTTTTACATTCCGATGCATCACTTCAGGTTTCCTGTATCCCTTGGACCTTCTTATTGACGATGAAACACAGAAATTGCATCCGAATTTAATACAAAAAGCACAACGCTGACTTAGGTATAAGAGGACTGTCACTCTTACATTCTATGACTTGGACCTTTATTGTGAGTCCAGTTTCAGATTGCGATGCTTCACTTCAGGTTTACTGTATCCCTTGGACCTTCTTATTGAAGATGAAACACAGAAATTGCATCCGAATTTAATACAAGAGGCACAATGCTGACTTAAGTACAAGAGGACTGACACTCTAACTTTCTACGATTTGAACCACTCCTGTGAGTCCAGTTTAAGATTCCGATACTTCCCTTCAGGTTTGCTGTATCCCTTGGACCTTCTTATTGACGATGAAACTCAGAAATTGCATCCGAATTTAATACAAGACGCACAATGCCGACTTAAGTACAAGAGGACTGACACTCTAACTCTCTGTGATTTGAAACCCTCCTGTGAGTCCAGTTTTAGATTCGAATGCTTCACTTCAGGTTTCCTGTATCCCTTGGACCTTCTTATTGACGATGAAACACAGAAATTGCATCCGAATTTAATACAAAAGGCGCAATGCTGACTTAGGCATAAGAGGACTGACACTCTTACATTCTATGACTTGGACCTCTATTGTGAGTCCAGTTTCAGATTGCGAAGCTTCACTTCAAGTTTACTGTATCCCTAGGACCTTCTTATTGACGATGAAATACAGAAATTGCATCCAAATTTAATACAAAAGGCACAATGCCGACTTAAGTACAAGAGGACTGATACTCTAACTTTCGATGATTTGAACCTCTCCTGTGAGTCCAGTTTTAGATTCCGATGCTTCAATTCAGGTTTACTGTATATCTTGGACCTTCTTATTGACGATGAAACACAGAAATTGCAACTGAATTTAATACAAAAGGCACAATGCCAACTTAAGTACAAGAGGACTGACACTCTAACTCTCTATGATAATATCCTCTCCTGTGAGTCCAGTTTTAGATTCCGATGCTTCTTTTCATTTTTACTGTATCCCTTGGACCTTCTTATTGACGATGAAACACCGAAATTGCATCCGAATTTAATACAAAAGGCACAATGCCGACTTAAGTACAAGAGGACTAACATTCTAACTCTCTATGATTTGAACCTCTCCTGTGAGTCCAGTTTCTGATTCCGATGCTTCACTTCAGGTTTACTGTATCCCTTAGACCTTTTTATTGACGATGAAACACAGAAATTGCATCCAAATTTAATACAAAAAGGCACAATGCCTACTTAAGTACAAGAGGACTGACACTCTAATTTTCTATGACTTGAACCTCTCCTGTGAGTCCAGTATTAGATTCCGATGCTTCACTTCAGGTTTACTGTATCCCTTGGACCTCCTTATTGACGTTGAAACACAGAAATTGCATCCGAATTTAATACAAAAGGCACAATGCCGACTTAAGTACAAGAGGACTGACACTCTAACTTTCTATGATTTGAACCACTTCTGTGAGTCCAGTTTAAGATTCCGATACTTCACTTCAGTTTTACTGTATCCCTTGGACCTTCTTATTGACGATGAAACACAGAAATTGCATCCGAATTTAATACAAATGGCACAATGCCGACTTAAGTACAAGAGGACTGACACTCTAACCCTCTATGATTTGAACCTCGCCTGTGAGTCCAGTTTTCGATTCCGATGCTTCACTTCAGGTTTCCTGTATCCCTTGGACCTTCTTATTGACGATGAAACATAGAAATTGCATCCGATTTTAATACAAAAGGCACAATGCCGACTTAAGTACAAGAGGACTGACACTCTAACTTTCGATGTTTTGAACCTCTCCTGTGAGTCCAGTTTTAGATTCCGATGCTTCAATTCAGGTTTACTGTATATCTTGGACCTTCTTATTGACGATGAAACACAGAAATTGCAACCGAATTTAATACAAAAGGCACAATGCCAACTTAAGTACAAGAGGACTGACACTCTAACTCTCTACGATTTGATCCTCTCCTGTGAGTCCAGTTTTAGATTCCGATGCTTCTTTTCAGGTTTACTGTATCCCTTGGACCTTCTTATTGACGATGAAACACCGAAATTGCATCCGAATTTAATACAAAAGGCACAATGCCGACTTAAGTACAAGAGGACTAACCCTCTAACTCTCTATGATTTGAACCTCTCCTGTGAGTCCAGTTTCTGATTCCGATGCTTCACTTCAGGTTTACTGTATCCCTTAGACCTTTTTATTGACGATGAAACACAGAAATTGCATCCAAATTTAATACAAAAGGCACAATGCCTACTTAAGTACAAGAGGACTGACACTCTAATTTTCTATGACTTGAACCTCTCCTGTGAGTCGAGTTTTAGATTCCGATGCTTCACTTCAGGTTTACTGTATCCCTTGGACCTCCTTATTGACGATGAAACACAGAAATTGCATCCGAATTTTATACAAAAGGCACAATGGCGCCTTAAGTACAAGAGGACTGACACTCTAACTTTCTATGATTTGAACGACTTCTGTGGGTCCAGTTTAAGATTCCGATACTTCACTTCAGTTTTACTGTATCCCTTGGACCTTCTTATTGACGATGAAACACAGAAATTGCATCCCAATTTAATACAAAAGGCACAATGTTGAGTGAAGTACAATTGGACTGACACTCTAAATTTCTATGCCTTGAACCTCTCCTGTGAGTCCAGTTTCAGATTCCGATGCTTCACATCAGGTTTACTGTATACCGTGGACCTTCTTATTGAAGATGAAACACAGAAATTGCATCCGAATTTAATACAAAAGGCACAATGCTGACTTAAGTACAAGAGGACTCACACTCTAATTTTCAATGACTTGAACCTTTCCTGTGAGTCCAGTTTTAGGTTCCGATGCTTTACATCAGGTTAACTGTATCTCCCGGACCGTCTTGTTGATGATGAAACACAGAAATTACATCCGAATACAATACAAAAGGCACACTACCTACTTAAGTACGAGAGGACTGACACTCTAACACTCTATGATTTGAACCTCTCCTGTGAGTCCAGTTTTAGATTCCGATGCTTCACTTCAGGTTTACTGTATCCCTTGGACCTTCTTATTGACGATGAAACACAGAAATTGCATCCGAATTTAATATAAAAGGCACAATGCCGACTTAAGTACAAAAGGACTGACACTCTAAATTTCTACGATTTGAACCTCTCTTGTGAGTCCAGTTTTAGATTCCGATGCTTCACATCAGGTTTAATGTATCTCTTGGACCTTCTTATCGATGATGAAACACAGAAATTACATCCGAATTCAATACAAAAGGCATAATACCGACATAAGTACAAGAGGACTGACACTCTAACTCTCTATGATTTGAACCACTCCTGTGAGTCCAGTTTTAGATTCCGATGCTTCACTTCAGGTTTACTGTATCCCTTGGAACTTCTTATTGACGATGAAACACAGAAATTGCATCCGAATTTAATACAAAAGGCACAATGCCGACTTAAGGACAAGAGGACTGACACTTAAACTCTCTATGATTTGATCCTCTCCTTTGAGTCCAGTTTTAGATTCCGATGCTTCTTTTCAGGTTTACTGTATCCCTTGGACATTCTTATTGACGATGAAACACATAAATTGCATCCGATTTTAATACATAAGGCACAATGCCGACTTAAGTACAAGAGGACAGACACTCTAACTTTCTATGATTTGAACCTCTCGTGTGAGTCCAGTTTCTGACTCCGATGCTTCACTTCAGGTTTACTGTATCCCTTAGACCTTCTTATTGACGATGAAACACAGATATTGCATCCAAATTTAATACAAAATGCACAATGCCTACTTAAGTACAAGAGGACTGACACTCTAATTTTCTATGACTTGAACCTCTCCTGTGAGTCCAGTTTTAGATTCAAATGCTTCACTTCAGGTTTGCTGTATCCCTTGGACCTTCTTATTGACGATGAAACATAGAAATTGCATCCGATTTTAATACAAAAGGCACAATGCCGACTTAAGTAGAAGAGGACTGACACTCTAACTTTCTACGATTTGAACCACTCCTGTTAGTCCAGTTTAAGATTCCGATACTTCACTTCACGTTTGCTGTATCCCTTGGACCTTCTTATTGACGATGAACCACAGAAATTGCATCCGAATTTAATACAAAAGGCACAATGCCGACTTAAGTACAAGAGGACTGACACTCTAACTCTCTATGATTTGAACCTCTCCTGTGAGTCCAGTTTTACATTCCGATGCTTCACTTCAGGTTTCCTGTATCCCTTGGACATTCTTATTGACGATGAAACACAGAAATTGCATCCGAATTTAATACAAAAGGCACAACGCTGACCTAGGTGAAAGAGGACTGACACTCTTACATTCTATGACTTGGACCTCTATTGTGAGTCCAGTTTCAGATTGCGAAGCTTCACTTCAGGTTTACTGTATCCCTAGGACCTTCTTATTGACGATGAAATACAGAAATTGCATCCAAATTTAATACAAAAGCCACAATTCCGACTTAAGTACAAGAGGACAGACACTCTAATTTTCGATGATTTGAACCTCTCCTGTGAGTCCAGTTTTAGATTCCGATGCTTCAATTCAGGTTTACTGTATATCTTGGACCTTCTTATTGACGATGAAACACAGAAATTGCAACCGAATTTAATACAAATGGCACAATGCCAACTTAAGTACAAGAGGACTGTCCCTCTAACTCTCTATGATTTGATCCTCTCCTGTGAGTCCAGTTTTAGATTCCGATGCTTCTTTTCAGGTTTACTGTATCCCTTGGACCTTCTTATTGACGATGAAACACCGAAATTGCATCCGAATTTAATACAAAAGGCACAATGCCGACTTAAGTACAAGAGGACTAACACTCAAACTCTCTATGATTTGAACCTCTCCTGTGAGTCCAGTTTCTGATTCCGATGCTTCACTTCAGGTTTACTATATCCCTTAGACCTTTTTATTGACGATGAAACACAGAAATTGCATCCGAATTTAATATAAAAGGCACAATGCCGACTTAAGTACAAGAGGACTGACACTCTAACTTTCTATGATTTGAACCACTTCTGTGAGTCCAGTGTAAGATTCCGATACTTCACTTCAGTTTTACTGTATCCCTTGGACCTTCTTATTGACGATGAAACACAGAAATTGCATCAGAATTTAATACAAATGGCACAATGCCGACTTAAGTACAAGAGGACTGACACTCTAACCCTCTATGATTTGAACCTCGCCTGTGAGACCAGTTTTCGATTCCGATGCTTCACTTCAGGTTTCCTGTATCCCTTGGACCTTCTTATTGACGATGAAACACAGAAATTGCATCCGAATTTAATGCAAAAGGCACAATGTTGAGTGAAGTACAATTGGACTGACACTCTAAATTTCTATGACTTGAACCTCTCCTGTGAGTCCAGTTTCAGATTCCGATGCTTCACTTCAGGTTTACTGTATACCTTGGACCTTCTTATTGAAGATGAAACACAGAAATTGCATCCGAATTTAATACAAAGGGCACAATGCTGACTTAAGTACAAGAGGACTCACACTCTAATTTTCAATGATTTGAACCTTTCCTGTGAATCCAGTTTTAGGTTCCGATGCTTTACATCAGGTTAACTGTAACTCCCGGACCTTCTTATTGATGATGAAACACAGAAATTACATCCGAATACAATACAAAAGGCTCACTACCAACTTAAGTACAAGAGGACTGACACTCTAACTCTCTATGATTTGAACCTCTCCTGTGAGTCCAGTTTTAGATTCCGATGCTTCACTTCAGGTTTACTGTATCCCTTGGACCTTCTTATTGACGATGAAACACAGAAATTGCACCCGAATTTAATACAAAAGGCACAATGACGACTTAAGTACAAGAGGACTGGCATTCTAAATCTCTACGATTTGAACCTCTCCTGTGAGTCCAGTTTTGGACTGCGATGCTTCACATCAGGTTTACTGTATCTCTTGGACTTTCTTATCGATGATGAAGCACAGAAATTACATCCGAATTCAATACAAAAGGCATAATACCGACATAAGTACAAGAGGACTGACACTCTAACTCTCTATGATTTGAACCTCCCCTGTGAGTCCAGTTTTAGATTCCGATGCTTCACTTCAGGTTTACTGTATCCCTTGGACCTTCTTATTGACGATGAAACACGGAAATTGCAACCGAATTTAATACAAAAGGCACAATGCCGACTTAAGTACAAAAGGACTGACACTCTAACTCTATGATTTGATCCTCTCCTGTGAGTCCAGTTTTAGATTCCAATGCTTCTTTTCAGGTTTACTGTATCCCTTGGACCTTCTTATTGACGATGAAACACCGAAATTGCATCCGAATTTAATACAAAATGCACAATGCCGACTGAAGTACAAGAGGACTGACACTCTAACTCTCTATGATTTGCACCTCTCCTGTGAGTCCAGTTTCTGATTCCGATGCTTCACTTCAGGTTTACTGTATCCCTTAGACCTTCTTATTGACGATGAAACACAGAAATTGCATCCAAATTTAATACAAAAGGCACAATGCCTACTTAAGTACAAGAGGACAGACACTTTAATTTTCTATGACTTGAACCTCTCCTGTGAGTCCAGTTTTAGATTCAAATGCTTCACTTCAGGTTTGCTGTATCCCTTTGACCTTCTTATTAAAGATGAAACACAGAAATTGCACCCGAATTTAAGTCAAAAGGCACAAGGCCGACTTAAGTACAAGACGACTGACACTCTAACTTTCTATGATTTGAACCTCTCCTGTGAGTCCAGTTTAAGATTCCGATGCCTCACTTCAGGTTTACTGCATCCCTTGGACCTCCTTATTGACGATGAAACACAGAAATTGCATCCGAATTTAATACAAAAGGCACAATGCCGACTTAAGTACAAGAGGACTGACACTCTAACTTTCTATGATTTGAACCACTCCTGTGAGCCCAGTTTAAGATTCCGATACTTCACTTCAGTTATACTGTATCCCTTGGACCTTCTTATTGCCGATGAAACACCGAAATTGCATCCGAATTTAATACAAAAGGCACAATGCCGACTTAAGTACAAGAGGACTGACACTCTAACCCTCTATGATTTGAGCCTAACCTGTGAGTCCAGTTTTAGATTCCGATGCTTCACTTCAGGTTTCCTGTATAACTTGGACCTTCTTATTGACGATGAAACACTGAAATTGCATCCGAATTTAATACAAAAGGCACTATGCTGACTGAAGTACAATTTGACTGACACTCTAACTTTCTATGACTTGAACCTCTCCTGTAAGTCCAGTTTCAGATTCCGATGCTTCACTTCAGGTTTACTGTATCCCTTGGACCTTCTTATTGACGATGAAACACAGAAATTGCATCCGAATTTAATACAAAAGGCACAATGCTGACTTAAGTACAAGAGGACTGACACTCTAATTTTCTATGTTTTGAACCTTTCCTGTGAGTCCAGTATTAGATTCCGATGCGTCACTTCAGGTTTACTGTATCCCTTGGACCATCTTATTTACGATGAAACACAGAAATTGCATCGATTTTAATACAAAAGGCACAATGCCGACTTAAGTACAAGAGGACTGACACTCTAACTTTCTATGATTTGAACCTCTCCTGCGAGTCCAGTTTTAGATTCCGATGCTTCACATCAGGTTAACTGTATCTCTCGGACCTTCTTATTGATGATGAAACACAGAAATTACATCCGAATTCAATACAAAAGGCACAATACCGACTTAAGTACAAGAGGACTGACACTCTAACTCTCTATGATTTGAACCTCTCCTGTGAGTCCAGTTCTAGATTCCGATTCTTCACTTCAGGTTTACTGTATCCCTTGGACCTTCTTATTGACGATGAAACACAGAAATTGCATCCGAATTTAATACAAAAGGCACAATGACGACTTAAGTACAAGAGGACTGACACTCTAAATCTCCACTATTTGAACCTCTCCTGTGAGTCCAGTTTTAGATTGCGATGCTTCACATCAGGTTTACTGTATCTCTCGGACCTTCTTATCGATGATGAAACACAGAAATTACATCCGAATTCAATACAAAAGGCATAATACCGACATAAGTACAAGAGGACTGACACTCTAACTCTCTATGATTTGAACCTCCCCTGTGAGTCCAGTTTTTGATTCCGATGCTTCACTTCAGGTTTACTGTATCCCTTGGACTTTCTTATTGACGATGAAACACAGAAATTGCAACCGAATTTAATACAAAGGGCACAATACCGACTTAAGTACAAGAGGACTGACACTCTAACTCTCTATGATTCGAACCTCTCCTGTGAGTCCAGTTTTAGAATCCGATGCTACACTTCAGGTTTACTGTATCCCTTGAACCTTCTTATTGACGATGAAATACAGAAATTGCATCCAAATTTAATACAAAAGGCACAATGCCGACTTAAGTACAAGAGGACTGACACTCTAACTTTCGATGATTTGAACCTCTCCTTTGAGTCCAGTTTTAGATTCCGATGCTTCAATTCAGGTTTACTGTATGCCTTGGACCTTGTTATTGACGATGAAACACAGAAATTGCAACCGAATTTAATACAAAAGGCACAATACCGACTTAAGTACAAGAGGACTGACACTCTAACTCTCTATGATTTGAACCTCTCCTGTGAATCCAGTTTTAGATTCCGATGCTTCATTTCAGGTTTACTGTATCCCTTAGACCTTCTAATTCACGATGAAACACAGAAATTGCAACCGAATTTAATACAAAAGGCACAATACCGACTTAAGTACAAGAGGACTGACACTCTAACTCTCTATGATTTGAACCTCTCCTGTGAGTCCAGTTTTAGATTCCGATGCTTCATTTCAGGTTTACTGTATCCCTTAGACCTTCTAATTCACGATGAAACACAGATATTGCAACCGAATTTAATTCAAAAGGCACAATGCCGACTTAAGTACAAGAGGACTGACACTCTAACTTTCTATGATTTGAACCTCTCCAGTGAGTCCAGTTATAGATTCCGATGCTTCACTTCATGTTTACTGTATGCCTTGGACCTTCTTATTGACGATGAAACACAGAAATTGCATCCGAATTTAATACAAATGGCACAATGCCGACTTAAGTACAAGAGGACTGAACCTCTAACTCCCTATGATTCGGACCTCTCCTGTGAGTCCAGTTTTAGATTCCGATGCTACACTTCAGGTTTACTGTATCCCTTGAACCTTCTTATTGACGATGAAATACAGAAATTGCATCCAAATTTAATACAAAAGGCACAATGCCGACTTAAGTACAAGAGGACTGACACTCTAACTTTCGATGATTTGAACCACTCCTGTGAGTCCAGTTTTACATTCCAATGCTTCAATTCAGGTTTACTGTATCCCTTGGACCTTCTTATTGAGGATGAAACACAGAAATTGCATCCTAATTTAATACAAAAGGCACAATGCCGACAAAGTACAAGAGGACTGACGCTCTAACTTTCGATGATTTGTACCTCTCCTGTGAGTCCAGTTTTAGATTGCGATGCTTCATTTCAGGTTTACTGTATCCCTTGGAACTTATTAATGACGATGGAACACAGAAATTGCATCCGAATTTAATACAAAAGGCACAATGCCAACGTAAGTACAAGAGGACTGACACTCTAAATTTCTATGATTTGAACCACTCCTGTGAGTCCAGTTTAAGATTCCGTTGCTTCACCTCAGGTTTACTGTATCCCTTGGACCTTCTTATTGACGATGAAACACAGAAATTGCATCCGAATTTAATACAAAAGGCACAATGCCGACTTAAGTACAAGCGGACTGACACTCTAACTCTCTATGATTTGAAACTCTCCTGGGAGTCCAGTTTTATATTTCGATGCTTCACTTCAGGTTTACTGTATCCCTTGGACTTTCTTATCGTCGATGAAACACAGAAATTGCATCCAAATTTAAAACAAAAGGCACAATGCCGACTTAAGTACAAGAGGACTGACACTCTAACTTTCGATGATTTGAACCACTCCTGTGAGTCCAGTTTTACATTCCAATGCTTCAATTCAGGTTTACTGTATCCCTTGGACCTTCTTATTGAGGATGAAACACAGAAATTGCATCCTAATTTAATACAAAAGGCACAATGCCCACAAAGTACAAGAGGACTGACACTCTAACTTTCGATGATTTGTACCTCTCCTGTGAGTCCAGTTTTAGATTGCGATGCTTCATTTCAGGTTTACTGTATCCCTTGGAACTTCTTAATGACGATGGAACACAGATATTGCATCCGAATTTAATACAAAAGGCACAATGCCAACGTAAGTACAAGAGGACTGACACTCTAAATTTCTATGATTTGAACCACTCCTGTGTGTCCAGTTTAAGATTCCGTTGCTTCACCTCAGGTTTACTGTATCCCTTGGACCTTCTTATTGACGATGAAACACAGAAATTGCATCCGAATTTAATACAAAAGGCACAATGCCGACTTAAGTACAAGCGGACTGACACTCTAACTCTCTATGATTTGAAACTCTCCTGGGAGTCCAGTTTTATATTTCGATGCTTCACTTCAGGTTTACTGTATCCCTTGGACTTTCTTATCGTCGATGAAACACAGAAATTGCATCCGAATTTAATACAAAAGACACAATGCCGACTTAAGTACAAGAGGACTGACACTCTAACTTTCTATGATTTGAACCTTACCTGTGAGTCCAGTTTTAGATTCCGATGCTTCACATCAGGTTAACTGTATCTCTCGGACCTTCTTATTGATGATGAAACACAGAAATTACATCCGAATTCAATACAAAAGGCATAATACCGACATGAGTACAAGAGGACTGACACTCTAACTCCCTATGATTTGAACCTCCCCTGCGAGTCCAGTTTTAGATTCCGATGCTTCACTTCAGGTTTACTGTATCCCTTGGACCTTCTTATTGACGATGAAACACAGAAATTGCATCCAAATTAATACAAAAGGCCCAATACCGACTTCAGTACAAGAGGACTGACACTCTAACTTTCGATGATTTGAACCTCTCCTGTGAGTCCCGTTTTAGATTCCGATGCTTCATTTCAGGTTTACTGTATTCCTTGGACCTTCTTATTGACGATGAAGCACAGAAATTGCATCCGAATTTAATACAAAAGGCACAATGCCGACTTAAGTACAAGAGGACTGACACTCTAAATCTCTACGATTTGAACCCCTCCTGCGAGTCCAGTTTTAGATTGCGATGCTTCACTCAGGTTTACTGTATCTCTTGGACCTTCTTATCGATGATGAAACACAGAAATTACATCCGAATTCAATACAAAAGGCATAATACCGACATAAGTACAAGAGGACTGACACTCTAACTCTCTATGATTTGAACCTCCCCTGTGAGTCCAGTTTTAGATTCCGATGCTTCACTTCAGGTTTACTGTATCCCTTGGACCTTCTTATTGACGATGAAACACAGAAATTGCATCCAAATTTGATACATAAAGCACAATACCGGCTTAAATACAAGAGGACTGACACTCTAACTTTCGATGATTTGAACCTCTCCTGTGAGTCCAGTTTTAGATTCCGATGCTTCAATTCAGGTTTACTGTATCCCTTGGACCTTCTTATTGAGGATGAAACACAGAAATTGCATCCGAATTTAATACAAAAGGCACAATCCCGACAAAGTACAAGAGGACTGACACTCTAACTTTCGATGATTTGAACCTCTCCTGTGAGTCCAGTTTTAGATTCCGATGCTTCGTTTCAGGTTTACTGTATCCCTTGGAACTTCTTATTGACGATGGAACACAGAAATTGCATCCGAATTTAATACAAAAGGCACAATGCCAACGTAAGTACAAGAGGACTGACACTCTAAATTCCTATGATTTGAACCACTCCTGTGAGTCCAGTTTAAGATTCCGTTGCTTCACTCCAGGTTTATTGTATCCCTTGGACCTTCTTATTGACGATGAAACACAGAAATTGCATCCGAATTTAATACAAAAGGCACAATGCCGACTTAAGTACAAGAGGACTGACACTCCAAATCTCTACGATTTGAATCTCTCCTGTGAGTCCAGTTTTAGATTGCGATGCTTCACATCAGGTTTACTGTATCTCTTGGACCTTCTTATCGATGATGAATCACAGAAATTACATCCGAATTCAGTACAAAAGGCATAATACCGACATAAGTACAAGAGGACTGACACTCTTACTCTCTATGATTTGAACCTCCCCTGTGAGTCCAGTTTTAGATTCCGATGCTTCAATTCAGGTTTACTGTATGCCTTGGACCTTCTTATTGACGATGAAACACAGAAATTGCAACCGAATGTAATACAAAAGGCACAATACCGACTTAAGTAGAAGAGGACTGACACTCTAACTCTCTATGATTTGAACCTCTCCTGTGAGTCCTGTTTTAGATTCCGATGCTTCATTTCAGGTTTACTGTATCCCTTAGACCTTCTAATTCACGATGAAACACAGCAATTGCAACCGAATTTAATACAAAAGGCACAATGCCGACTTAAGTACAAGAGGACTGACACTCTAACTTTCGATGATTTGAACCTCTCCTGTGAGTCCAGTTTTAGATTCCGATGCTTCAATTCAGGTTTACTGTATCCCTTGGACCTTCTTATTGAGGATGAAACACAGAAATTGCATCCGAATTTAATACAAAAGGCGCAATGCCGATAAAGTACAAGAGGACTCACACTCTAACTTTCGATGATTTGAACCTCTCCTGTGAGTTCAGTTTTACATTCCGATGCTTCATTTCAGGTTTACTGTATCTCTTGGACCTTCTTATTGATGATGAAACACAGAAATTACATCAGAATTCAATACAAAAGGCATAATACCGACATGAGTACAAGAGGACTGACACTCTAACTAACTATGATTTGAACCTCCCCTGCGAGTCCAGTTTTAGATTCCGATGCTTCACTTCAGGTTTACTGTATCCCTTGGACCTTCTTATTGACGATGAAACACAGAAATTGCATCCAAATTTAATACAAAACGCCCAATACCGACTTCAGTACAAGAGGACTGACACTCTAACTTTCGATGATTTGAACCTCTCCTGTGAGTCCCGTTTTAGATTCCGATTTTTCAATTCAGGTTTACTGTATGCCTTGGACCTTCTTATTGACGATGAAACACAGCAATTGCAACCGAATTTAATACAACAGGCACAATACCGACTTAAGTACAAGAGGACTGACACTCTAACTCTCTATGATTTGAACCTCTCCTGTGAGTCCAGTTTAAGATTCCGTTGCTTCACTCCAGGTTTATTGTATCCCTTGGACCTTCTTATTGACGATGGAACACAGAAATTGCATCCGAATTTAATACAAAAGACAAAATGCCGACTTAAGTACAAGAGGACTGACACTCTAACTCTCTATGATTTGAACCTCTCCTGTGAGTCCAGTTCTGGATTCCGATGCCTCACTTCAGGTTTACTGTATCCCTTGGACCTTCTTATTGACGATGAATCACAGAAATTGCATCCGAATTTAATACAAAAGGCACAATGCCGACTTAAGTACAAGAGGACTGACACTCTAAATCTCTACGATTTGAACCTCTCCTGTGAGTCCAGTTTTAGATTGCGATGCTTCACATCAGGTTTACTGTATCTCTTGGACCTTCTTATCGATAATGAAACACAGAAATTACATCCGAATTCAATACAAAAGGCATAATACCGACATAAGTACAAGAGGACTGACACTCTAACTCTCTATGATTTGAACCTCCCCTGTGAGTCCAGTTTTAGATTCCGATGCTTCACATCAGGTTTACTGTATCCCTTGGACCTTCTTATTGACGATGAAACACAGAAA
Source organism: Schistocerca serialis cubense (assembly GCF_023864345.2). Classification (NCBI taxonomy): domain Eukaryota; kingdom Metazoa; phylum Arthropoda; class Insecta; order Orthoptera; family Acrididae; genus Schistocerca; species Schistocerca serialis. The sequence goes on from NC_064645.1 coordinate 89,609,623, forward strand.
TTGCATCCCAATTTAATACAAATGGCACAATGCCGACTTAAGTACAAGAGGACTGAACCTCTAACTCACTATGATTCGAACCTCTCCTGTGGGTCCAGTTTTAGATTCCGATGCTACACTTCAGGTTTACTGTATCCCTTGAACCTTCTTATTGACGATGAAATACAGAAATTGCATCCAAATTTAATACAAAAGGAACAATGCCGACTTAAGTACAAGAGGACTGACACACTAACTTTCGATGATTTGAACCTCTCCTGCGAGTCCAGTTTTACTTTCCGATGCTTCAATTCAGGTTTACTGTATCCCTTGGACCTTCTTATTGAGGATGAAACACAGAAATTGCATCCGAATTTAATACAAAAGGCACAATGCCGACAAAGTACAAGAGTACTGACACTCTAACTTTCGATGATTTGAACCACACCTGTGAGTCCAGTTTAAGATTCCGATACTTCACTTTGGGTTTGCTGTACCACTTGGACCTTCTTATTGACGTTGACACACAGAAATTGCATCCAAATTTTATACAAAGGGCACAATGCCGACTTAAGTACAAGAGGACAGACACTCTAACTTTCTATGATTTGAACCTCTCCTGTGAGTCCAGGTTTAGATTCCGATGCTTCACATCTGGTTAACTGTATCTCTCGGTCCTTCTTATTGATGATGAAACACAGAAATTACATCCGAATTCAATACAAAAGGCACAATACCTACTTAAGTACAAGAGGACTGACACTCTAACTCTCTATGATTTGAACCTCTCCTGTGAGTCCAGTTCTAGTTTCCGATACTTCACTTTAGGTTTACTGTATCCCTTGGACCTTCTTATTGACGATGAAACACAGAAATTGCATCCGAATTTAATACAAAAGGCACAATGCCGACTTAAGTACAAGAGGACTGACACACTAAATCTCTACGATTTGAACCTCTCCTGTAGGTCTAGTTTTAGATTGCGATGCTTCACATCAGGTTTACTGTATCTCTTGGACCTTCTTATCGATGATGAAACACAGAAATTACATCCGAATTTAATACAAAAGGCACAATACCGGCTTAAGTACAAGAGGACTGACACTCTAACTCTCTATGATTTGAACCTCTCCTGTGAGTCCAGTTTTAGATTCCAATGCTTCATTACAGGTTTACTCTATCCCTTAGAACTTCTAATTCACGATGAAACACAGAAATTGCAACCGAATTTAATACAAAAGGCACAATGCCGACTTAAGTACAATGGGACTGACACTCTAACTTTCTATGATTTGAACCTCTCCTGTGAGTCCAGTTTTAGATTTCGATGCTTCACTTCAGGTTTACTGTATCCCTTGGACCTTCTTATTGACGATGAAACACAGAAATTGCATCCGAATTTAATACAAATGGCACAATGCCGACTTAAGTACAAAAGGACTGAACCTCTAACTCAATATGATTCGAACCTCTCCTGTGAGTCCAGTTTTAGATTCCGATGCTACACTTCAGGTTTACTGTATCCCTTGAACCTTCTTATTGACGATGAAATACAGAAATTGCATCCAAATTTAATACAAAAGGCACAATACCGACTTAAGTACAAGAGGACTGACACTCTAGCTTTCGATGATTTGAACCTCTCCTGTGAGTCCCGTTTTAGATTCCGATGCTTCAATTCAGGTTTACTGTATGCCTTGGACCTTCTTATTGAGGATGAAACACAGAAATTGCATCCAAATTTAATACAAAAGGCACAATACCGACTTAAGTACAAGAGGACTGACACTCTAGCTTTCGATGATTTGAACCTCTCCTGTGAGTCCCGTTTTAGATTCCGATGCTTCAATTCAGGTTTACTGTATGCCTTGGACCTTCTTATTGACGATGAAACACAGAAATTGCAACCGAATTTAATACAAAAGGCACAATACCGACTTAAGTACAAGAGGACTGACACTCTAACTCTCTATGATTTGAACCTGTCCTGTGAGTCCAGTTTTAGATTCCGATGCTTCATTTCAAGTTTACTGTATCCCTTAGACCTTCTTATTCACGATGAAACACAGAAATTGCAACCGAATTTAATAGAAAAGGCACAATGCCGACTTAAGTACAAGAGGACTGACACTCTAACTTTCGATGATTTGAACCTCTCCTGTGAGTCCAGTTATAGGTTCCGATGCTTCACTTGTGGTTTACTGTATCCCTTGGACATTCTTATTCACGATGAAACACAGAAATTGCATCCGAATTTAATACAAATGGCACAATGCCGACTTAAGTACAAGAGGACTCAACCTCTAACTCTCTATGATTAGAACCTCTCCTGTGAGTCCAGTTTTAGATTCCGATGCTACTCTTCAGGTTTACTGTATCCCTTGAACCTTCTTATTGACGATGAAATACAGAAATTGCATCCAAATTTAATACAAAAGGCACAATGCCGACGTAAGTACAAGAGGACTGACACTCTAACTTTCGATGATTTGAACCTCTCCTGTGAGTCCAGTTTTAGATTCCGATGCTTCAATTCAGGTTTACTGTATCCCTTGGACCTTCTTATTGAGGATGAAACACAGAAATTGCATCCGAATTTAATACAAAAGGCACAATGCCGACAAAGTTCAAGAGGACTGACACTCTAAATTTCTATGATTTGAACCACTCCTGTGAGTCCAGTTTAAGATTCCGATGCTTCACTTCAGGTTTACTGTATCCCTTGGACCTTCTTATTGACGATGAAACACAGAAATTGCATTCGAATTTAATACAAAAGGCACAATGCTGACTTAAGTACAAGCGGACTGACACTCTAACATTCTATGATTTGAAACTCTCCTGGGAGTCCAGTTTTAGATTCCGATGCTTCACTTCAGGTTTACTGTATCCCTTGGACTTTCTTATCGTCGATGAAACACAGAAATTGCATCCGAATTTAATACAAAAGGCACAATGCCGACTTAAGTACAAGAGGACTGACACTGTAACTTTCTACGATTTGAACCTCCCCTGTGAGTCCAGTTTTAGATTCCGATGCTTCACTTCAGGTTTACTCTATCCCTTGGACATTCTTATCGTCGATAAAACACAGAAATTGAATCCGAATTTAATACAAAAGGCACAATGCCTACTTAAGTACAAGAGGACTGACACTCTAACTTTCTATGATTTGAAACTCTCCTGTGAGTCCAGTTTTAGATTCCGATGCTTCATTTCAGGTTTACTGTATCCCTTAGACCTCCTTATTCACGAAGAAACACAGAAATTGCATCCGAATTTAATTCAAAAGCACAATGCCGACTTAAGTACAAGAGGTCTGACACTCTAACTTTCTATGATTTTAACCTCTCCTGTGAGTCCAGTTTTAGATTCCGATGCTTCACTTCAGGTTTACTGTATCCCTTCGACCTTCTTATTGACGATGAAACACAGAAATTGCATCCGAATTTAATACAAAAGGCACAATGCCGACTTAAGTACAAGAGGACTGACACTCTAACTTGCTATGATTTGAACCTCCCCTGTGAGTCCACTTTTAGATTTCGATGCTTCACTTCAGGTTTACTGTATCCCTTGGACATTCTTATCGTCGATGAAACACAGAAATTGCATCCGAATTTAATACAAAAGGCACAATGCCTACTTAAGTACAAGAGGACTGACACTCTAACTTTCTATGATTTGAAACTCTCCTGTGAGTCCAGTTTTAGATTCCGATGCTTCATTTCAGGTTTACTGTATCCCTTAGACCTCCTTATTCACGAAGAAACACAGAAATTGCATCCGAATTTAATTCAAAAGCACAATGCCGACTTAAGTACAAGAGGTCTGACACTCTAACTTTCTATGATTTTAACCTCTCCTGTGAGTCCAGTTTTAGATTCCGATGCTTCACTTCAGGTTTACTGTATCCCTTCGACCTTCTTATTGACGATGAAACACAGAAATTGCATCCGAATTTAATACAAAAGGCACAATGCCGACTTAAGTACAAGAGGACTGACACTCTAACTTGCTATGATTTGAACCTTCCCTGTGAGTCCACTTTTAGATTTCGATGCTTCACTTCAGGTTTACTGTATCCCTTGGACATTCTTATCGTCGATGAAACACAGAAATTGCATCCGAATTTAATACAAAAGGCACAATGCCTACTTAAGTACAAGAGGACTGACACTCTAACTTTCTATGATTTGAAACTCTCCTGTGAGTCCAGCTTTAGATTCCGATGCTTCATTTCAGGTTTACTGTATCCCTTAGACCTCCTTATTCACGAAGAAACAAAGAAATTGCATCCGAATTTAATTCAAAGGCACAATGCCGACTTAAGTACAAGAGGACTGACACTCTAAATTTCTACGATTTGAACCACTCCTGTGAGTCCAGTTTAAGATTCCGATGCTTCACTTCAGGTTTACTGTATCCCTTGGACCTTCTTATTGACAATGAAACACAGAAATTGCATTCGAATTTAATACAAAAGGCACAATGCCGACTTAAGTACAAGCGGACTGACACTCTAACATTCTATGACTTGAACCTCTCCTGGGAGTCCAGTTTTAGATTCCGATGCTTCACTTCAGGTTTACTGTATCCCTTGGACTTTCTTATCGTCGATGAAACACAGAAATTGCATCCGAATTTAATACAAAAGGCACAATGCTGACTTAAGTACAAGAGGACTGACACTCTAACTTTCTATGATTTGAACCTCCCCTGTGAGTCCAGTTTTAGATTCCGATGCTTCACTTCAGGTTTACTGTATCCCTTGGACATTCTTATCGTCGATAAAACACAGAAATTGAATCCGAATTTAATACAAAAGACACAATGCCTACTTAAGTACAAGAGGACTGACACTCTAACTTTCTATGATTTGAAACTCTCCTGTGAGTCCAGTTTTAGATTCCGATGCTTCATTTCAGGTTTACTGTATCCCTTAGACCTCCTTATTCACGAAGAAACACAGAAATTGCATCCGAATTTAATTCAAAAGCACAATGCCGACTTAAGTACAAGAGGTCTGACACTCTAACTTTCTATGATTTTAACCTCTCCTGTGAGTCCAGTTTTAGATTCCGATGCTTCACTTCAGGTTTACTGTATCCCTTCGACCTTCTTATTGACGATGAAACACAGAAATTGCATCCGAATTTAATACAAAAGGCACAATGCCGACTTAAGTACAAGAGGACTGACACTCTAACTTTCAATGATTTGAACCTCTCCTGTGAGTCCAGTTTTAGATTCCGATGCTTCACTTCAGGTTTACTGTATCCCTTGGACATTCTTATCGTCGATGAAGCACAGAAATTGCAACCGAATTTAATACAAAAGGCACAATGCCGACTTAAGTACAAGAGGACTGACACTCTAACTTTCGATGATTTGAACCTCTCCTGTGAGTCCAGTTATAGGTTCCGATGCTCCACTTCAGGTTTACTGTATCCCTTAGACCTCCTTATTCACGAAGAAACAAAGAAATTGCATCCGAATTTAATTCAAAGCACAATGCCGACTCAAGTACAAGAGGTCTGACACTCTAACTTTCTATGATTTGAACCTCTCCTGTGAGTCCAATTTTAGATTCCGATGCTTCACATCCGGTTAACTGTATCTCTCGGACCTTCTTATTGATGATGAAAAAACAGATATTAAATCCGAATTCTATACAAAAGGCACAATACCGACTTAAGTACAGGAGGACTGACACTCTCACTCTCTATGATTTGAACCTCTCCTGTGAGTCCAGTTTTAGATTCCGATGCTTCATTTCAGGTTTACTGTATCCCTTAGACCTTCTTATTCACGATGAAACACAGAAATTGCATCCGAATTTAATACAAAAGGCGCAATGCCGACTTAAGTACAAGAGGACTGAACCTCTAACTCTCTATGATTCGAACCTCTCCTGTGCGTCCAGTTTTAGAGTCCGATGCTTCACTTCAGGTTTACTGTATCCCTTGGACCTTCTTATTGACGATGAATACAGAAATTGCATCCAAATTTAATACAAAAGGCACAATGCCGACTTAAGTACAAGAGGACTGACACTCTAACTTTCGATGATTTGAAAATCTCCTGTGAGTCCAGTTTTAGATTCCGATGCTTATATTATGGTTTACTGTATATCTTGGACTTTCTTATTGACGATGAAACACAGAAATTGCAACCGAATTTAATACAAAAGGCACAATGCCGACTTAAGTACAAGAGGACTGACACTCTAACTTTCGATGATTTGAACCTCTCCTGTGAGACCAGTTATAGGTTCCGATGCTTCACTTAAGGTTTACTGTATCCCTTGGACGTTCTTATTGACGATGAAACACAGAAATTGCATCCGAATTTAATACAAATGGCACAATGCCGACTTAAGTACAAGAGGACTCAACCTCTAACTCTCTATGATTAGAACCTCTCCTGTGAGTCCAGTTTTAGATTCCGATGCTACTCTTCAGGTTTACTGTATCCCTTGAACCTTCTTATTGACGATGAAATACAGAAATTGCATCCAAATTTAATACAAAAGGCACAATGCCGACTTAAGTACAAGAGGACTGACACTCTAACTCTCTATGATTTGAACCTCTCCTGTGAGTCCTGTTTTAGATTCCGATGCTTCATTTCAGGTTTACTGTATCCCTTAGACCTTCTAATTCACGATGAAACACAGCAATTGCAACCGAATTTAATACAAAAGGCACAATGCCGACTTAAGTACAAGAGGACTGACACTCTAACTTTCGATGATTTGAACCTCTCCTGTGAGTCCAGTTTTAGATTCCGATGCTTCAATTCAGGTTTACTGTATCCCTTGGACCTTCTTATTGAGGATGAAACACAGAAATTGCATCCGAATTTAATACAAAAGGCGCAATGCCGATAAAGTACAAGAGGACTCACACTCTAACTTTCGATGATTTGAACCTCTCCTGTGAGTTCAGTTTTACATTCCGATGCTTCATTTCAGGTTTACTGTATCTCTTGGACCTTCTTATTGATGATGAAACACAGAAATTACATCCGAATTCAATACAAAAGGCATAATACCGACATGAGTACAAGAGGACTGACACTCTAACTCCCTATGATTTGAACCTCCCCTGCGAGTCCAGTTTTAGATTCCGATGCTTCACTTCAGGTTTACTGTATCCCTTGGACCTTCTTATTGACGATGAAACACAGAAATTGCATCCAAATTTAATACAAAACGCCCAATACCGACTTCAGTACAAGAGGACTGACACTCTAACTTTCGATGATTTGAACCTCTCCTGTGAGTCCCGTTTTAGATTCCGATTTTTCAATTCAGGTTTACTGTATGCCTTGGACCTTCTTATTGACGATGAAACACAGCAATTGCAACCGAATTTAATACAACAGGCACAACACCGACTTAAGTACAAGAGGACTGACACTCTAACTCTCTATGATTTGAACCTCTCCTGTGAGTCCAGTTTTAGATTCCGATGCTTCATTTCAGGTTTACTGTATTCCTTGGACCTTCTTATTGACGATGAAGCACAGAAATTGCATCCGAATTTAATACAAAATGCACAATGCCGACTTAAGTACAAGAGGACTGACAATCTAAATCTCTACGATTTGAACCCCTCCTGCGAGTCCAGTTTTAGATTGCGATGCTTCACATCAGGTTTACTGTATCTCTTGGACCTTCTTATCGATGATGAAACACAGAAATTACATCCGAATTCAATACAAAAGGCATAATACCGACATAAGTACAAGAGGACTGACACTCTAACTCTCTATGATTTGAACCTCCCCTGTGTGTCCAGTTTTAGATTCCGATGCTTCACTTCAGGTTTACTGTATCCCTTGGACCTTCTTATTGACGATGAAACACAGAAATTGCATCCAAATTTGATACATAAGGCACAATACCGGCTTAAGTACAAGAGGACTGACACTCTAACTTTCGATGATTTGAACCTCTCCTGTGAGTCCAGTTTTAGATTCCGATGCTTCGTTTCAGGTTTACTGTATCCCTTGGAACTTCTTATTGACGATGGAACACAGAAATTGCATCCGAATTTAATAAAAAAATCACAATGCCAACGTAAGTACAAGAGGACTGACACTCTAAATTTCTATGATTTGAACCACTCCTGTGAGTCCAGTTTAAGATTCCGTTGCTTCACTCCAGGTTTATTGTATCCCTTGGACCTTCTTATTGACGATGGAACACAGAAATTGCATCCGAATTTAATACAAAAGACAAAATGCCGACTTAAGTACAAGAGGACTGACACTCTAACTCTCTATGATTTGAACCTCTCCTGTGAGTCCAGTTCTGGATTCCGATGCCTCACTTCAGGTTTACTGTATCCCTTGGACCTTCTTATTGACGATGAATCACAGAAATTGCATCCGAATTTAATACAAAAGGCACAATGCCGACTTAAGTACAAGAGGACTGACACTCTAAATCTCTACGATTTGAACCTCTCCTGTGAGTCCAGTTTTAGATTGCGATGCTTCACATCAGGTTTACTGTATCTCTTGGACCTTCTTATCGATAATGAAACACAGAAATTACATCCGAATTCAATACAAAAGGCATAATACCGACATAAGTACAAGAGGACTGACACTCTAACTCTCTATGATTTGAACCTCCCCTGTGAGTCCAGTTTTAGATTCCGATGCTTCACATCAGGTTTACTGTATCCCTTGGACCTTCTTATTGACGATGAAACACAGAAATTGCATCCCAATTTAATACAAATGGCACAATGCCGACTTAAGTACAAGAGGACTGAACCTCTAACTCACTATGATTCGAACCTCTCCTGTGGGTCCAGTTTTAGATTCCGATGCTACACTTCAGGTTTACTGTATCCCTTGAACCTTCTTATTGACGATGAAATACAGAAATTGCATCCAAATTTAATACAAAAGGAACAATGCCGACTTAAGTACAAGAGGACTGACACACTAACTTTCGATGATTTGAACCTCTCCTGCGAGTCCAGTTTTACTTTCCGATGCTTCAATTCAGGTTTACTGTATCCCTTGGACCTTCTTATTGAGGATGAAACACAGAAATTGCATCCGAATTTAATACAAAAGGCACAATGCCGACAAAGTACAAGAGTACTGACACTCTAACTTTCGATGATTTGAACCACACCTGTGAGTCCAGTTTAAGATTCCGATACTTCACTTTGGGTTTGCTGTACCACTTGGACCTTCTTATTGACGTTGACACACAGAAATTGCATCCAAATTTTATACAAAGGGCACAATGCCGACTTAAGTACAAGAGGACAGACACTCTAACTTTCTATGATTTGAACCTCTCCTGTGAGTCCAGGTTTAGATTCCGATGCTTCACATCTGGTTAACTGTATCTCTCGGTCCTTCTTATTGATGATGAAACACAGAAATTACATCCGAATTCAATACAAAAGGCACAATACCTACTTAAGTACAAGAGGACTGACACTCTAACTCTCTATGATTTGAACCTCTCCTGTGAGTCCAGTTCTAGTTTCCGATACTTCACTTTAGGTTTACTGTATCCCTTGGACCTTCTTATTGACGATGAAACACAGAAATTGCATCCGAATTTAATACAAAAGGCACAATGCCGACTTAAGTACAAGAGGACTGACACACTAAATCTCTACGATTTGAACCTCTCCTGTAGGTCTAGTTTTAGATTGCGATGCTTCACATCAGGTTTACTGTATCTCTTGGACCTTCTTATCGATGATGAAACACAGAAATTACATCCGAATTTAATACAAAAGGCACAATACCGGCTTAAGTACAAGAGGACTGACACTCTAACTCTCTATGATTTGAACCTCTCCTGTGAGTCCAGTTTTTGATTCCAATGCTTCATTACAGGTTTACTCTATCCCTTAGAACTTCTAATTCACGATGAAACACAGAAATTGCAACCGAATTTAATACAAAAGGCACAATGCCGACTTAAGTACAATAGGACTGACACTCTAACTTTCTATGATTTGAACCTCTCCTGTGAGTCCAGTTTTAGATTTCGATGCTTCACTTCAGGTTTACTGTATCCCTTGGACCTTCTTATTGACGATGAAACACAGAAATTGCATCCGAATTTAATACAAATGGCACAATGCCGACTTAAGTACAAAAGGACTGAACCTCTAACTCAATATGATTCGAACCTCTCCTGTGAGTCCAGTTTTAGATTCCGATGCTACACTTCAGGTTTACTGTATCCCTTGAACCTTCTTATTGACGATGAAATACAGAAATTGCATCCAAATTTAATACAAAAGGCACAATGCCGACTTAAGTACAAGAGGACTGACACTCTAACTTTCGATGATTTGAACCTCTCCTGTGAGTCCAGTTTTAGATTCCGATGCTTCAATTCAGGTTTACTGTATCCCTTGGACCTTCTTATTGAGGATGAAACACAGAAATTGCATCCGAATTTAATACAAAAGGCACAATGCCGACAAAGTTCAAGAGGACTGACACTCTAAATTTCTATGATTTGAACCACTCCTGTGAGTCCAGTTTAAGATTCCGATGCTTCACTTCAGGTTTACTGTATCCCTTGGACCTTCTTATTGACGATGAAACACAGAAATTGCATTCGAATTTAATACAAAAGGCACAATGCTGACTTAAGTACAAGCGGACTGACACTCTAACATTCTATGATTTGAAACTCTCCTGGGAGTCCAGTTTTAGATTCCGATGCTTCACTTCAGGTTTACTGTATCCCTTGGACTTTCTTATCGTCGATGAAACACAGAAATTGCATCCGAATTTAATACAAAAGGCACAATGCCGACTTAAGTACAAGAGGACTGACACTGTAACTTTCTACGATTTGAACCTCCCCTGTGAGTCCAGTTTTAGATTCCGATGCTTCACTTCAGGTTTACTCTATCCCTTGGACATTCTTATCGTCGATAAAACACAGAAATTGAATCCGAATTTAATACAAAAGGCACAATGCCTACTTAAGTACAAGAGGACTGACACTCTAACTTTCTATGATTTGAAACTCTCCTGTGAGTCCAGTTTTAGATTCCGATGCTTCATTTCAGGTTTACTGTATCCCTTAGACCTCCTTATTCACGAAGAAACACAGAAATTGCATCCGAATTTAATTCAAAAGCACAATGCCGACTTAAGTACAAGAGGTCTGACACTCTAACTTTCTATGATTTTAACCTCTCCTGTGAGTCCAGTTTTAGATTCCGATGCTTCACTTCAGGTTTACTGTATCCCTTCGACCTTCTTATTGACGATGAAACACAGAAATTGCATCCGAATTTAATACAAAAGGCACAATGCCGACTTAAGTACAAGAGGACTGACACTCTAACTTGCTATGATTTGAACCTCCCCTGTGAGTCCACTTTTAGATTTCGATGCTTCACTTCAGGTTTACTGTATCCCTTGGACATTCTTATCGTCGATGAAACACAGAAATTGCATCCGAATTTAATACAAAAGGCACAATGCCTACTTAAGTACAAGAGGACTGACACTCTAACTTTCTATGATTTGAAACTCTCCTGTGAGTCCAGTTTTAGATTCCGATGCTTCATTTCAGGTTTACTGTATCCCTTAGACCTCCTTATTCACGAAGAAACACAGAAATTGCATCCGAATTTAATTCAAAAGCACAATGCCGACTTAAGTACAAGAGGTCTGACACTCTAACTTTCTATGATTTTAACCTCTCCTGTGAGTCCAGTTTTAGATTCCGATGCTTCACTTCAGGTTTACTGTATCCCTTCGACCTTCTTATTGACGATGAAACACAGAAATTGCATCCGAATTTAATACAAAAGGCACAATGCCGACTTAAGTACAAGAGGACTGACACTCTAACTTGCTATGATTTGAACCTCCCCTGTGAGTCCACTTTTAGATTTCGATGCTTCACTTCAGGTTTTCCTGTATCCCTTGGACATTCTTATCGTCGATGAAACACAGAAATTGCATCCGAATTTAATACAAAAGGCACAATGCCTACTTAAGTACAAGAGGACTGACACTTTAACTTTCTATGATTTGAAACTCTCCTGTGAGTCCAGTTTTAGAATCCGATGCTTCATTTCAGGTTTACTGTATCCCTTAGACCTCCTTATTCACGAAGAAACAAAGAAATTGCATCCGAATTTAATTCAAAGGCACAATGCCGACTTAAGTACAAGAGGACTGACACTCTAAATTTCTACGATTTGAACCACTCCTGTGAGTCCAGTTTAAGATTTAGATGCTTCACTTCAGGTTTACTGTATCCCTTGGACCTTCTTATTGACAATGAAACACAGAAATTGCATTCGAATTTAATACAAAAGGCACAATGCCGACTTAAGTACAAGCGGACTGACACTCTAACATTCTATGACTTGAACCTCTCCTGGGAGTCCAGTTTTAGATTCCGATGCTTCACTTCAGGTTTACTGTATCCCTTGGACTTTCTTATCGTCGATGAAACACAGAAATTGCATCCGAATTTAATACAAAAGGCACAATGCTGACTTAAGTACAAGAGGACTGACACTCTAACTTTCTATGATTTGAACCTCCCCTGTGAGTCCAGTTTTAGATTCCGATGCTTCACTTCAGGTTTACTGTATCCCTTGGACATTCTTATCGTCGATAAAACACAGAAATTGAATCCGAATTTAATACAAAAGACACAATGCCTACTTAAGTACAAGAGGACTGACACTCTAACTTTCTATGATTTGAAACTCTCCTGTGAGTCCAGTTTTAGATTCCGATGCTTCATTTCAGGTTTACTGTATCCCTTAGACCTCCTTATTCACGAAGAAACACAGAAATTGCATCCGAATTTAATTCAAAAGCACAATGCCGACTTAAGTACAAGAGGTCTGACACTCTAACTTTCTATGATTTTAACCTCTCCTGTGAGTCCAGTTTTAGATTCCGATGCTTCACTTCAGGTTTACTGTATCCCTTCGACCTTCTTATTGACGATGAAACACAGAAATTGCATCCGAATTTAATACAAAAGGCACAATGCCGACTTAAGTACAAGAGGACTGACACTCTAACTTTCTATGATTTGAACCTCTCCTGTGAGTCCAGTTTTAGATTCCGATGCTTCACGTCAGGTTTACTGTATCCCTTGGACATTCTTATCGTCGATGAAGCACAGAAATTGCAACCGAATTTAATACAAAAGGCACAATGCCGACTTAAGTACAAGAGGACTGACACTCTAACTTTCGATGATTTGAACCTCTCCTGTGAGTCCAGTTATAGGTTCCGATGCTCCACTTCAGGTTTACTGTATCCCTTAGACCTCCTTATTCACGAAGAAACAAAGAAATTGCATCCGAATTTAATTCAAAGCACAATGCCGACTCAAGTACAAGAGGTCTGACACTCTAACTTTCTATGATTTGAACCTCTCCTGTGAGTCCAATTTTAGATTCCGATGCTTCACATCCGGTTAACTGTATCTCTCGGACCTTCTTATTGATGATGAAAAACAGATATTAAATCCGAATTCTATACAAAAGGCACAATACCGACTTAAGTACAGGAGGACTGACACTCTCACTCTCTATGATTTGAACCTCTCCTGTGAGTCCAGTTTTAGATTCCGATGCTTCATTTCAGGTTTACTGTATCCCTTAGACCTTCTTATTCACGATGAAACACAGAAATTGCATCCGAATTTAATACAAAAGGCGCAATGCCGACTTAAGTACAAGAGGACTGAACCTCTAACTCTCTATGATTCGAACCTCTCCTGTGCGTCCAGTTTTAGAGTCCGATGCTTCACTTCAGGTTTACTGTATCCCTTGGACCTTCTTATTGACGATGAATACAGAAATTGCATCCAAATTTAATACAAAAGGCACAATGCCGACTTAAGTACAAGAGGACTGACACTCTAACTTTCGATGATTTGAAAATCTCCTGTGAGTCCAGTTTTAGATTCCGATGCTTATATTATGGTTTACTGTATATCTTGGACTTTCTTATTGACGATGAAACACAGAAATTGCAACCGAATTTAATACAAAAGGCACAATGCCGACTTAAGTACAAGAGGACTGACACTCTAACTTTCGATGATTTGAACCTCTCCTGTGAGACCAGTTATAGGTTCCGATGCTTCACTTAAGGTTTACTGTATCCCTTGGACGTTCTTATTGACGATGAAACACAGAAATTGCATCCGAATTTAATACAAATGGCACAATGCCGACTTAAGTACAAGAGGACTCAACCTCTAACTCTCTATGATTAGAACCTCTCCTGTGAGTCCAGTTTTAGATTCCGATGCTACTCTTCAGGTTTACTGTATCCCTTGAACCTTCTTATTGACGATGAAATACAGAAATTGCATCCAAATTTAATACAAAAGGCACAATGCCGACTTAAGTACAAGAGGACTGACACTCTAACTTTCGATGATTTGAACCTCTCCTGTGAGTCCAGTTTTAGATTCCGATGCTTCAATTCAGGTTTACTGTATCCCTTGGACCTTCTTATTGAGGATGAAACACAGAAATTGCATCCGAATTTAATACAAAAGGCACAATGCCGACAAAGTACAAGAGGACTGACACTCTAAATTTCTACGATTTGAACCACTCCTGTGAGTCCAGTTTAAGATTCCGATGCTTCACTTCAGGTTTACTGTATCCCTTGGACCTACTTATTGACGATGAAACACAGAAATTGCATTCGAATTTAATACAAAAGGCACAATGCCGACTTAAGTACAAGCGGACTGGCACTCTAACATTCTATGACTTGAACCTCTCCTGGGAGTCCAGTTTTAGATTCCGATGCTTCACTTCAGGTTTACTGTATCCCTTGGACTTTCTTATCGTCGATGAAACACAGAAATTGCATCCGAATTTAATACAAAAGGCACAATGCCGACTTAAGTACAAGAGGACTGACACTCTAACTTTCTATGATTTGAACCTCCCCTGTGAGTCCAGTTTTAGATTCCGATGCTTCACTTCAGGTTTACTGTATCCCTTGGACATTCTTATCGTCGATAAAACACAGAAATTGAATCCGAATTTAATACAAAAGGCACAATGCCTACTTAAGTACAAGAGGACTGACACTCTAACTTTCTATGATTTGAAACTCTCCTGTGAGTCCAGTTTTAGATTCCGATGCTTCATTTCAGGTTTACTGTATCCCTTAGACCTCCTTATTCACGAAGAAACACAGAAATTGCATCCGAATTTAATTCAAAAGCACAATGCCGACTTAAGTACAAGAGGTCTGACACTCTAACTTTCTATGATTTTAACCTCTCCTGTGAGTCCAGTTTTAGATTCCGATGCTTCACTTCAGGTTTACTGTATCCCTTCGACCTTCTTATTGACGATGAAACACAGAAATTGCATCCGAATTTAATACAAAAGGCACAATGCCGACTTAAGTACAAGAGGACTGACACTCTAACTTTCTATGATTTGAACCTGTCCTGTGAGTCCAGTTTTAGATTCCGATGCTTCACTTCAGGTTTACTGTATCCCTTGGACATTCTTATCGTCGATGAAACACAGAAATTGCAACCGAATTTAATACAAAAGGCACAATGCCGACTTAAGTACAAGAGGACTGACACTCTAACTTTCGATGATTTGAACC